>NW_017672517.1:158776-186524 GCF_001879085.1 Nicotiana attenuata
CGGCTGAATGAGTCCATCAATAAACCGTCTCACTCTCTCCCTCTCAGTGGAAAGTATAATAAGGGCATGGCGAGCCAAAACTATAAATCTGGTCTCATACTGGGTGACAGTCATGGATCCCTGCTGAAGGCGCTCGAACTGCCTCCGATAGGCCTCTCGCTGTGTAATAGGGAGAAACTTCTCCAAAAATAGTTGTGTGAACTGCTCCCAGGTCAAGGCTGGCGATCCTGCTGGTCTAGCTAAGCAATAATCCCTCCACCAAGTCTTGGCGGATCCAGACAAGCGAAATGTAGCAAAATAAACCCCATTAGTCTCAACAATCCCCATGTTCTGAAGAACCTCGTGACAACTGTCCAGATAATCCTGGGGATCCTCAGTAGATGCACCACTGAAGGTAGTAGTGAAGAGCTTGGTAAACCTGTCCAATCTCCACAAAGCATCGGCAGACATGGCTGCACCATCGCCGGTCTGAGCTACCACACCCAGCTGAACCGGTCCAACTAGCTGAGCTGCTGGAGTCTGAAACTGGGGAGCTACCTGCTCCGGAGTGCGAGTAGTAGGAGTCTGGGCTCCCCCTCCAGCCTGAGAGACGGCTGGTGCTACAGGAAGTAAACCTACCCTGGTGACACTCTCCATGAGTCCCACTAGATGGACCAGAGCGTCCTGAAGAACTGGGGTGGCAATAAACCCCTCTGGGACCTGAGCTGGGCCCACCGGAACTGCCGGAGTCGGAACCTTGTCATCAAAGTCAACCTGAGGCTCCGCTGCTGGTGCTGCTGCTCGGGACTGAGCTTTGCCCCTACCTCAGCCTCTGGCACGGCCTCGGCCTCGCCCTCTGCCCCTCGCGGGAGCTGCTGCTGGGGGCTCAGGCTGCTGATCGGTAGATGAGGAAGCGTGTGTTCTCGCCATCTACGAAAGAACAGAGTAGAAATTTGATTAGTATTGAGAAACCAAACCGCACGACAAGAAAGAACAAATATGAGATTTTTCCTAACTCTGTAGCCTCTGGGGATAAATACAGACGTCTCCGTACCGATCCCTCATACTCTACTAAGCTTGTCTGTGAACTGTGAGACCCATGTAACCTAGAGCTCTAATACCAACTTGTCACGACCCGGATTTTCCTCTCTCGGGAGCCGTAATGGCGCCTACTATTGGGAGCTAGGCAAGCCAAAACTTAACTACTTACTTCGTTAACAAATTACTTCTTTTTAACAAATATAAGCGATAACATGAAATCAGTGGAACTTTAAATAATTAAGCGAAAAGTAACAATATAATATCTGGAATCAACGTCTATTACAACTTCTAAAACCTCAAATACCCAAAATCTGGTGTCATAGTGTCAAAGACTGTCTAAGAGTCATTACATACAAGGTCTGAAGAAAATACAATAAACTGCTTCTGAACAAAAGAGAATGAAATAGGGAATAGAGATAGAGGGAGACGCCAGGGCCTGCGGACGCCTGCAGGTCTACCTTGGGCCTCCGGGTGGACTGAAGGAAGCCCTCCAACTACTGTCCGAAAGCTGCTCCTGGATCTGCACACAATGCAGAGTGTAGTATTAGCACAACCGACCCCATGTGCTGGTAAGTGTCTAGCCTAACCTCGGCGAAGTAGTGACGAGGCTAGGACCAGACTACCAAATAAACCTGTGCAATTCAAATATATATATATATATATATATAGCGGAAAAAAAATACGGAAAATAACCAGTCAATGTGGGAGGGGGGAACATGTTGCGGGGGAGATAACAGTTCCGAATAAAGCATCAAGTAAGGAAAGGAACAACATAACTAGAATGTCAACAAGAATCAGAAATCAACAATTTGCACGGCATCACCCTTCGTGCTTTTACTCTCGTCCTCACCAAATCAATCATATAATAACGATGTGCACGACACCACCCTTCGTGCTTTTACTCTCTTTCCTCACCATGTAATCAATGAAAATCGGTACGGAATGGTACATCGTACGGCACGGCATCACCCTTCGTGCTTTACACTCTTCCCTCACAATAGCAAACAACGCACAGCATCACCCTTCGTGCTTTAACACTCTTCCTCACCCAAACAACAATCACAAAGAAAGGGGCAAGGAAATAAACAAAATAATGATAGAAATCCCGGCAAGGGAACACAATTAAACAATTAAATCCCGGCAAGGGAACAACATCAATAATCTCAACATCCCGGCAAGGGAGATAATCAACAAAGCAACAATATCCCGGCAAGGGAACAATTTAATAACTCTTTCTCTATCTTTCACTTTTATTTCATAACTCACTTTACCACTTGAGCCAGTGCTCCAAAGGGTTCAATCATCTCATATACTTTTACAATTTGTAATATAACTTGAGCCAATGCTCCTCGATGTTCAAAGGTCACAATTTCCTTCCACAAACTTTTCACAACAACTAGGAATCATGACCAAAGCATGAAGAATACAATGAAAATCAAGATATTCACAATATAAAGACTCACGGTCATGCTAGATACCAACGTATAGATACTCGTCACCATGCCTATAAGTCGTACACGACTAATACCACATAGCAAATAGGACTCAACTCCTAATCCCTCAAGCTAAGGTTAGACCAAACACTTACCTCGATGCCTCGAACACAACTCAAGTCTCAATTATAGCTTTACCCCTTGATTCCACCGCCAACGCTCGTATCTAATCACAAATTACTTAATTTTATCAATAAATGCTAAATGAATCAATCCCAATGCATGAAAATGAGTTTTCCAAAGTTTTACCCAAAGAGTCAAAAATTGCCCCCGGGCCCACGTGGTCAAAATCCGAGGTTCGAACCAAAACATGATTACCCATTCCCCCACGAACTCAAATATATAATTGTTTTGAAATCGGACCTCAAATTGAGGTCCAAATCCCCAATTTTTGAAAAACCTAGGGTCTACCCAAAACACCCAACTTCCCCCATGAAAATCTTTGATTTTTGGTTGAAATCATATTAAAAGATGTTATTGATAGAAGGAAATGAGAAAAAACTAACTTACAATCGATTTGGAAGAAGACTTGTTCTTGGAAAATCGCCCAAAGGAGTTTAAGTTTGAAAAAGATGTGAAAAATGACTTAAAATCGGCTAAGTATAGAAAAAATACAGGTCTCAATTATGGGAAATGCAACCAGGGGTTCGCAATTGCGAACCCCGACCTCTGCAGATATGGGAATTGCGAAGCTTAGTTCGCATTTGCGAACCCTTCTAAAATTCCGGACCTTCGCATTTGCGAGACCTGTGTCGCATTTGCTATGGTCGCATTTGCGACATATTGATCGCATTTGCGATCACTGGCCAACATGGGAGCTTTCGCATTTGCGAAGAAAATTCTCGCATTTGCGAGGAAGGGGCAGGTCTGAGCTGTTTCGCATTTGCGAGCTCGCATTTGCGAGTCAGGCTTCGCAAATGCGAAGCCTGCAGGTCAGTTCATACCAACAAACTTTTAAGTTAAAAAATGCACCCCGTGGCCTATCCAAAACTCACCCGTGCCCTCGGGGCTCCAAACCAAAAATACACTCAACCTCAAAAACATCCTACGGACTTATTCGCGCAATCAAATCGCCAAAATAACATCATAAACATCGGATTAAACCTCAAAATCCATGAATTCTTTCAAACTTCTTAAAACATCAAATTTTCCAATTTAGGTCCGAATCACGTCAAACGACGTCAGTTTTTCACCAAATTTCACAGAAACATCTTAAATCATATATAAGACCTGTACCGGGTGCTGGAACCAAAATACGGGCCCGATACTAACATGTTCTAATCAAATTTCATTTCAAATTTCCTTAAATAATTTCAGAAAACAATTTCTTTCAATAATTTATTTCTCGGGCTTGGGACCTCGGAATTCGATTCCGGGCATACGCCCAAGTCCCATATTTTCCTACGGACCCTCCGGGACCGACAAATCACGGGTCCGGGTCCAGTTACTCAAAACGTTGACCAAGGTCAAATTAATTCTTTTTAAAGTCAAAACTTATCATTTTTCACACAGTTTCTCATTTAAGCTTTCCGGCTACGTGTCCGGACTGCGCACGCAAATCGAGGTGACTCTAAATGAAGTTTTCAAGGCCTCGGAGTCATAGAATTTAATTTAAAAACAAGTGATGATCGTTTGGATCATCACACTGATTTAGTTGAGTTAGTTAAATAGTATAACAAGTTAGTCACTCTATCATGTCCAAAATTCTCATTATCGATATTGATATCCCTTTTATAAGTGAAATATCTTGTGTCGACATTGATAGCCCTCTTAAAAGTAAAATATATAATAGTCTGTGTCCGAAACATATTCCAAAAAATACAGTCCAATTTTAAGATTGTTTTACAGTGCGCTTTATTTAAACGTATTAAAAATTACTGTTACAAAAAGTCAAACTATTAAGTTTTTTCGATTCAATGTGTAAGACGTGATCGTCTCTTTGAAAATCTGCTATTTGTTACTGTATGTGTAAATGCATTTTGACCTTTCGTAGAAGCGAAAAGTTAGTTTTCATGTTTTAATTCTGTTTTTTTCTTTTCTTTTAAATTTAGTTATTACAATTCTTTTCTGGTTATAGAGTGAATACTTTTCTTGCTATTTATTTTGATTCTTGTTTGAATTGCAAGTTTCCAATAGACTAACAATATTTGTCCTCCTGAATTTCTGTTAGATTTTCGTCACAAACATGTCTCCCAATAATAAATAAAATATTACTTTTTCATATCTAATAAGGTTGATTCACTTAAGTCAAAAGAAAAACATAATTGCACAAAAAACTATACAATGCACAAACCAACACTAACTTAGGTATGTAGATTGTTTAATAAAGAAAATAGAATCACATGAATTTCTCCTTTCTAGAAGTAAAGTATCAATACATTTATCATAAAATAGTAAAAATATGAAAAGTGTAGAAGTCAATGTGTCACGACCCGGATTTCCCACCCTTAGGAGTCGTGATGGCGCCTACTCGTAGAAGCTAGGCAAGTCACAAATCATAAACTCCTAACTCTTTCATTTTAAATTCCTTTTTACCAATCATATCAACAAGCGTTAAATATTAGAATAACAGCGGTATGAAATTAAAGCGGAAGACTTAACGAAGTAAACCAAAATAACAAGGAAAATCCACATATGTCTCTACCCAGGACTGGTGTCACAACATTCACGGACTATCTAAGAGTGCTACATACAACGATCTGAAACAAGGAATAAAGTCTGTCTCGGATACAAAAGGAAACAGATCATCAATAAAGATAGAGGAGATATCGGGCCAGCGGACGTCTGCAGGACTACCTCGGGAATCTTGTGGACTGAAGACTAGCTCCCGAACTACTGCTGCTGTCAGATACCTGGATCTGTGCAAAAGAGCACAGAGTGTAGTATCAGCACAACCGACCCCATGTGCTGGTAAGTTCCTAGCCTAACTCCGGCGAAGTAGTGACGAGGCTAGACAGGACTACCACATAAACCTGTAAAGTTATATCTATATCTACAACGGGAAAATAACAAGAACAAACATTTTAAATGAGAAGGGAACATGCTTCGGGGATAGCAGATAATACAGAATTTCAAGAAAATAATAAAGAACATCAATAATTTTACTCTAACACGGATAAGGGAAATAAAAGCAGATTTCACTGTCAGTACATATCTCGTTGCAGGCGTGCAATCCGATCCCATTTCTCAATAATTGATTCTCGTGGTAGGCGTACCACCCGCTCCCATTTCATTAAATCTCGTGGTAGGCGTACCACCCGCTCCCATTTCATTAGATCTCGTGGTAAGCGTACCACCCGCTCCCTAATCATATTGTTGCGGCGTGCAACCCGATCCANATACATAATAGTGTTGCGGCGTGCAACCCGATCCATATATATATATATATATATATATATATATATATATATATATATATATATATATATATATATATATATATATATATATATATATGTAATATTATTGCGGCGTGCAACCCGATCCATATATAATATTGTTGCGGCGTCAACCTGATCCATATATAATATTATTGCGGCGTGCAACCCGATTCATATATAATATTGTTGCGGCGTGCAACCCGATCCATATATGATATTTACAATTATAACAAGAGTCCCGATAAGGGATCAAAAGGTCTACACTATCCCGGCAAGGGAAAAAGAAACAGCTATAACCAAACTTGTTACAACACTTATCTACCTCAGCCATACCCAAACTTGTTACAACACCTAACTACCTCAGCTATACCCAAACTTGTTACAACACCTAACTACCTCAGCTTCTCCAACGCCTATCCGAAACTCACCCGAGCCCTCGGGGCTCCTAACCAAACATACGTACTAACTCAATGACATCATACGAACTTATCCGTGCGATCAAATTGCCACAATAATCTCAATAACAACGAATCAAACCTCAAAATCCAAGAATTCTTTCAAACTTCATAAAACATCAAATTTTCCAATTTAGGTCCGAATCACGTCAAACGACGTCCGTTTTCAACCAAATATCACAGAAATGACTTAAAGCATACATAAGACCTGCACCGGGCGTCGGAACCAAAATACGGGCCCGATACCAACGCATTCTAATCAAATATCATTTCAATTTTTCCTTAACAATTTCAGAAAAATAATTTCTTTTAAAAATTCATTTCTCGGGCTCGGGACCTCGGAATTCGATTTCGGGCATACGCCCGAGTCCCATATTTTCTTACGGACCTTTCGGGACCGTCAAATCACGGGTCCGGTTCCGTTTACCCAAAATGTAGACCAAAGTCAAATTTATTCATTTTAACATCAAAATTAGCATTTTTCACAGAATTTCATATATAAGCTTTTCAGCTACGCGCCCGGACTGCGCACGCAAATTGAGGCAACTCTAAATGAGGTTTTCAAGGCCTCGGAAGCACATAATTCATTTAAAACAGGTGATGACCCTTTGGGTCGTCACGTTCTCCACCTCTAAAATAACCGTTCGTCCTCGAACGGACCAAAGAAAGAAGTACCTGAGTCGGGGAAAAGATGGGGATAACGGCTCCGCATAACCGACTCGGACTCCCAGGTCGATGCCTCAGGAGGCTGACCTCTCCACTGAACACGAACAGAAGGGAAACTCTTTGATCTCAACTGACGAACCTGCCGGTCTAGAATAGCTACCGGCTCCTCCTCATAAGACAAGTCCTTGTCCAACTGGACAGTGCTGAAATCTAACACGTGGGCTGGATCGCCATGATACCTCCGAAGCATGGACACATGAAACACTGGAAGCACGGCTGATAAGCTCGGTGGCAAAGCGAGTCTATAAGCCACCTCTCCCACTCGATCAAGAATCTCAAACGGACCAATGAACCTAGGGCTAAGCTTGCCCCTCTTCCCAAATCTCATCAAGCTTTTCATAGGCGACACTCGGAGCAATACCCACTCACCAACCATAAAAGCCACATCTCGAAGCCTATCCTGAATGATCCTGAGCTTGTCCAAGGCCTCCTAAACCAGATCCGCACCCAACAACCGAGCCTCTCCCAGCTCAAACCATCCAACCGGAGACCGACACCGCCTACCATAGAAAGCCTCATAAGGAGCCATCTGAATGCTCGACTGGTAACTGTTACTGTAGGCAAACTCTGCTAAGGGCAAAAACTGATCCCACGAACCTCCAAAGTCGATAACACAAGCTCGGAGCATATCCTCCAAAATCTGAATAGTCCGCTCGGACTGACCGTCCGTCTGGGGATGAAATGTTGTGCTCAACTCAACCCGGGTGCCCAACTCTCGCTGAACTACTCTCCAGAAGCGCGAGGTAAATTGAGTACCTCGGTCCGAAATGATGGAGACCGACACACCATGAAGGCGGACAATCTCCCGGATATAGATCTCAGCTAAGCTCTCGGATGAATAAGAGACTGCCACAGGAATGAAATGTGCTGACTTGGTCAGCCTATCAACAATGACCCATACTGCGTCGAACTTCTTCCGAGTCAGCGGAAGTCCAGTAACAAAGTCCATAGTGACCCGCTCCCACTTCCACTCGGGAAGCTCAATTCTCTGAAATAAACCACCAGGCCTCTGATGTCCATACTTAACCTGCTGGCAATTCAAACAACGAGCGATATATGCTACGATATCCTTGTTCATTCTACGCCACCAATAATGCTGCCGCAAGTCCTGATACATCTTCGCGGCGCCCGGATGAATAGAGTACCGGGAGCTATGGGCCTCCTCCAAAATCAACTCTCGCAGCCCATCCACATTGGGCACACATACTCGACCCTGCAATCTCAAAACTCCATCATCATCTAAGGTAACATGCCTGGCACCTCCGCGCTGCACCGTGTCTCTAAGGACGCACAAATAGGGATCATCATACTGCCGCTCACGGATACGCTCCAATAATGAAGAGCGAGCGACCGTGCAAGCTAACACACGACTGGGCTCAGAAACATCCAGCCTCACAAACTGATTGGCTAAGGTCTGAACATCCAAAGCAAGCGGCCTCTCACCTACCGGAATATAAGCAAGACTGCCCATACTGGCTGACTTCCCACTTAATGCATCGGCCACCATATTGGCCTTTCCCGGATGATATAAAATGGTGATGTCATAATCCTTCAACAGCTCCAACCACCTCCTCTGCCTCAAATTCAACTCCTTTTGCTTGAACAAATACTGAAGACTCTTGTGATCCGTGAACACCTCATATGCCACGCCATACATATAATGCCTCCAAATCTTCAATGCGTGAACTATGGCTTCCAACTCCAAATCATGAACCGGATAGTTCTTCTCATGAATCTTCAACTGCCGCGAAGCATAGGCAATAGCCTTGCCATCCTGCATCATCACTACACCAAGTCCACTACGAGATGCACCACAATAAACTTTATAAGGCCCGGAACCTGTGGGCAAAACCAACACCGGTGCCGTAGTCAGAGCTATCTTGAGCTTCCGAAAGCTCGCCTCACACTCGTCCGACCATCTGAACTGGGCACCCTTCTGGGTCAACCTGGATACCCTCTGCTGACACAACATGACCCAGGAATGCAACTGAACTCAACCAGAACTCACACTTCGAAAACTTGGCGTACAACGGACTATCCCTCAAAGTCTGAAGAACCACTCTAAGATGCTGCTCGTGCTCCTCTCGGCTGCGGGAATATATCAAAATATCATCATGAAGACTATCACGAACGAATCCAAATAAGGCCTGACCACTCCGTTCATCAAGTCCATGAAAGCTGCTGGGGCATTTGTCAACCCGAATGACATAACCAAGAACTCATAATGCCCGTACCGAGTGCGGAAAGATGTCTTAGGGACATCGGATGCCCTAATCCTCAACTGATGGTAGCCAGATCTCAAGTCCATCTTTGAAAATACCTTGGCACCCTGAAGCTGATCAAAATAATCATCAATCCTCGGCAATGGATACTTATTCTTGATTGTACCCTTGTTCGATTGCCGGTAATCAATACACATTCTCATTGACCCATCATTCTTCTTAACAAATAACACCGGCACACCCCAAGGCGAAACACTGGATCCAATGAAACCCTTCTCAAGCAAATCCTGCAACTGTTCCTTTAACTCCTTTAACTCCGGCGGGGCCATACGATATGGCGGGATAGAAATGGGCTGTGTGCCCGGAACCAGATCAATGCAAAAGTCAATATCCCTATCGGGTGGCATACCCGGCAGGTTTGAAGGAAAAACATCAGGGAACTCACAAACAACGGGCACAGAATCAATAGAGGGAACCTCAGCACTAGAATCACGAACATAGGCTAAATAGGCCAAATACCCCTTCTCAACCATACTTCACATACTATATAACACTGCGGGTAGAATGACTAGGAGTCCCTCTCCACTCTAAACGAGGCATACCCGGCAAAGCTAAGGTCACAGTATTGGCATGACAGTCCAAGATAGCATGGTAAGGTGATAACCCGTCCATCAACAATATAACACCGAAATCATCCATGTCCAGAAGAAGCAAATCTACACGAGTCTCAAGACCTCCAATCACAACTATACATGATCAATGAACACGATCCACCACAATAGAATCATCCACCGGCGTAGACACATAAACGGGGGCACTAAAAGGACCACTAGGCATGACCAGATATGGCGCAAAATAAAACCGAAGCTTCTCTACCACAAACCAGAACAATACCTGCACCTCCACCTCTAATACCTTTACCTCCGCCTCTAGCATCTCTACCTCCACCTCTAGCTAACTGAGCGGGCTGGACGAGTCCCTCAATGAACCTCCACACTCTCTCTCACGGTGGGAAGTATGAGAGCATGACGAGCCAAGTCGATGAATCTGATCTCGTACTGAGTAACAGTCATAGAACCCTGCTGGGGACGCTCAAAACGATAGACCTCTCTCTGAGTGATGGGGAGAAACTTCTCCAGAAATAACTGCGTGAACTGTTCTCAAGTCGAAGTTGATGACCTAACTGGTATAGCCAATCAATAATCTCTCCAACAGGTCTTGGCGGATCCAGACAAGCGAAAGGTAGCAAAATCGACCCCATTGGTCTCCACGATCCCCATGTTCCTGAGAACCTCATGACAACTGTCTAGAAAATCCTGGGGATCATCAGTAGATGTACCGCTGAATGTAGTATGAAGAGCTTGGTGAAACTTATCCAACCTCCACAAAGCCTCCGAAGACGTAGCTCATCTATCACCGATCTGTGCTGCTGCTCAACTGAAGAAGCGGTACATGACCTCGCCATACGCGAAGGGACAAGAGTAGAGGTTTCAATTTAGCATTTGAGAAACAAAATCGCACAACAGGAAAGAACAAGTGTGAAGTTTTCCTAACTCCGTAGCCTCTGGGGGATAAATACAGACGTCTCCGTCCAGATCCCTCAGACTCTACTGAGCTTGTCCGTGAATTGTGAGACCTGTGTAACCTAGAGCTCTGATACCAACTTGTCACAACCCGGATTTCCCACCCTCGGGGGTCGTGATGGCGCCTACTCGTAGAAGCTAGGCAAGCCACAAATCATAAACTCCTAACTCTTTCATTTTAAATTCCTTTTTACCAATCATATAAACAAGCGTTAAATATTAGAATAACAGCGAAAATATGAAATTAAAGCGGAAGACTTAACGAAGTAAACCAAAATAACAAGGAAAATCCACATATGTCTCTACCCACGACTGGTGTCACAACATTCACGGACTATCTAAGAGTGCTACATACAACTGTCTGAAACAAGGAATAAAGTCTGTCTCGGATACAAAAGGAAACAGATCATCAATAAAGATAGAGGAGATGCCGGGCCTGCGGACGCCTGCAGGACTACCTCGGGAATCTCGTGGACTGAAGACTAGCTCCCGAACTACTGCTGCTGTCCGATACTTGGATCTGTGCAAAAGAGCACAGAGTGTAGTATCAGCACAACCGACCCCATGTGCTGGTAAGTGCCTAGCCTAACCCCGACGAAGTAGTGACGAGGCTAGACATGACTACCACATAAATCTATACAGTTATATATATATCTACAACGGGAAAATAACAAGAACAAACATTTTAAATGGGAGGGGAATATGCTTCGGGGATAGCAGATAATACAGAATTTCAAGAAAATAATAAAGAACATTAATAATTTAACTCTAACACGGATAAGGGAAATAAAAGCAGATTTCACTGTCAGTACATATCTCGTTGCAGGCGTGCAACCCGATCCCATTTCTCAATAATTAAATCTTGTGGTAGGCGTACCACCCGCTCCCTAATCATATTGTTGCGACGTGCGACCGATCCATATATATAATATTGTTGCGGCGTGCAACCCGATCTATATATATATAATATTGTTGCGGCGTGCAACCCGATCCATATATAATATTATTGCGGCGTGCAACCCGATCCATATATAATATTGTTGCGGCGTGCAACCTGATCTATATATAATATTGTTGCGGCGTGCAACCCGATCCATATATATATTGTTGCAGCGTGCAACCCGATCCATATATAATATTTACAATTATACCAAGAGTCCCGACAAGGGATCAAAAGGTCTACACTATCCCGGCAAGGGAAAAAGAAACAACTATAACCAAACTTGTTACAACACTTATCTACCTCAGCCATACCCAAACTTGTTACAACACCTAACTACCTCAGCTATACCCAAACTTGACAACACCTAACTACCTCAGCTATACCCAAACTTGTTACAACACCTAACTACCTTAGCTATACCCATAATCCTTACCTAACACAAAGAATCATCAACCTAAGTATCCGTAATATCAATGAAGAACACAATACAAGGGAACCACAACTCAACAATAGCCCGGCAAGGGGGCAACATAATGATCTCTTCTCTTTCTCACTTTTACTTCACAATTCACCTCATCACTCGAGCCACTGCTCTAGAGGTTCAATTATCACTTATTCTTTCACCATTCGTTATACAATTGGAGCCAACGCTCCTCAACGATCATAGGTCCCAATTCTTTTCACAACTTTACACAATAATATAAGACTCATGGTCATGCTCGACACCGACGTATAGATACTCGTCACCATGCCTATACATCGTACTCAACAAGAAACAAATAGCAAATAGGACGCAACTCCTAATCCCTCAAGCTAAGGTTAGACCAAACACTTACCTCGAACTTCCACGGCCATTTCAATCCTCAATAACCGCCTTTCCTCTCGAATTCGGCTCCAAATCAATTGTATCTATACAATAATGACTTCAATACATCAATAAATGCTAAACAATACGAACCCAATGCCTAATTATAGCTTTTCCATCATTTTTCCCAAAAACTAAAAAATCGACTCGGGCCCGCTTGGTCAAAACACGAGGTTCGGACCAAAATCAAATGACCCATTCACCCATGAGCCCGAATATATAATTTATTTTCAAGTTCGACTCCAAAACGAGGTCTAAATCAAGAAAAATCAAAAAGCCCTAACTCTACCCAAATCCCTAATTTTCTACCTTTAATTCCATGTTTTAAGCCTAGAAATCTAATAGATGTTGATGAAAATGGAAGAAAATAAGTTAAAGATTACTTACCCAAGAGGTTATGGTGAAGAAAATAAGGGCTTTGGAGAAGGAAAGGTTTATGAAAAATGGCCAATTCCCCGTAATGCATTCTGTTTCTGAGCTTAAATAACTGGGCGGATTTTTACTCTATGCGATCGCGGAAGAATCAATGCGGTCGCATAGAACAAATTGATGACTACCAAAATTAACTCTATGCGATCGCGGAAGAATCAATGCGATCGCATAGAACAAATTGATGACTACCAAAATTAACTCTATGCGATCGCGGAAGAATCAATGCGATCGCATAGAACAAATTGATGACTACCAAATTAACTCTATGCGATCGCATAGAACAAAAACCTGGACACCAGCAACCAGCAAAAATACCAGATTTTCTAAGTCCAAAAATACTTCGACTCCTATCCAAAACTCACCCAAGCCCTCAGGGCTCCTAACCAAACATACGTACTAACTCAATGACATCATACGAACTTATTCGTGCGATCAAATCGTCAAAATAACCTCAATAACAACGAATCAAACCTCAAAATCCAAGAATTCTTTCAAACTTCATCAAACATCAAATTTTCCAATTTAGGTCCGAATCACGTCAAACGACGTCCGTTTTCAACCAAAATTCACAAAAATGACTTAAAGCATATATAAGACCTGTACCGGGCACCGGAACCAAAATACGGGCCCGATACCAACATATTCTAATCAAATATCATTTCAATTTTTCCTTAACAATTTCAGAATTTTTTTTTTAAAATTCATTTCTCGGGCTCAGGACGTCGGAATTCGATTCTGGGCATACACCCGAGTCCCATATTTTCCTACGGACCCTCCGGGATCGTCAAATCACGGGTCCGAGTCCGTTTACCTAAAATATTGACCAAAGTCAAATTTATTCATTTTAACATCAAAATTTAGCATTTTTCACAGAATTTCATATTTAAGCTTTCCAGCTACACGCCCGGACTACGTACGCAAATAGAGGCGACTGTAAATGAGGTTTTCAAGGCCTCGGAAGCACAGAATTCATTTAAAACAGATGATGACCCTTTGGGTCGTCACAGAATGTAAGTCCAAAACCAAGCTACTACATCGATGTAGTACAGCGAAACAAAAAAAAGCAAAATCCAACAATATGGATTGTTGAGAAAATACAAGTAACATAGAATCAATTCAAAAGTATTCATAATCTAATAATAATAATAATGAAAATCGAAAATAATTACCTTAAATTATTCAACGTTTAATCCTTATATGCGACCAACCCTAAACGAAAACAATATTTCTTTTGTAAAAAAAATAAAATAGAGAATCAATAATATTATTCGAAAAGTTTGGCGAGTTTGTTACCTTCTTTGGAAAAGTACCACAATTTAAAATCAGTACTCCTTGAAAAGTCTATATACGATAAAGAATATTGTGCAATGACTTCTTTCAAAGTGTTTGGCTTATCCTTTTTCTATGAATTCATGCAATAAGTATTAATCCTATTGAACAATAAATACAATTCAAATAGAAAAGGAAGATCAATTTATCTAACTTCTGATAATATTAGATCAAGTTGGGGGAACGTCCATTTATTAATTTAAGTTCAAACAGAAAACATCACCACTTTGTTTAATTTTCTAAAATCCTAATGATATTAAATCATGACCTAAAGATGAAAAATCATGCATCTTTGTGGAGACGAACACGTAAAGATGGCCAATATATTTTCATCTCTTATTTGGAACTTTGTAGAGTTTTTGGAGGATTAATAGAAGACGAAAGACGGAACTTGCGAGTGGAAAGATATAGTTAGAGGGAGACACAAACTCCCTATAAAATTAATAAAATTAGTAACCAAAGGATTGACTAAATTAATGATAGGAAAAACAGGAGTTTGATTTATGGGCTTATAAGCATTCCCGGAAATTTAGGTACACCATTAAGATCTTACTCCTCAACTTTCTGGATGAGAAACGGTCACATCTACAAGATAAAATCGTTAGTAGGTCAAGCACTTTCTTGTTACTCTTTGAAGTAACTATGATCTGAATTGGAAAAAATGGAATTTCTACGTTAAATTGTGTATTTATTTTTAATTTTTTTTAAAAACAGATAATATTAAGAAAGCAAGAACATATAGATCAATATAATATTATGCGTACACAATATTTAATTTCAAGTTAAAAGAAAAAGAAGGCGATACTGATTCACCTCTGTCATGGATAATTCATGGAACCAGACGGTGTTAATCTTATTTCCCCATTAATCTTCAGTGCTCGATCACTGTAGAAGAGAACAAAGTATTAAACCTGTATCAATAGAAAAACAATATAACAAACAGTGCGAATGTAATTCAGGAGTCGTTATGCAAAAACAATTCAGATATTAAATCTTAGAGAACTCTTTAGAAGATGTTTCTGTTCTCAACAAAAGTCTGATCCTTGCGACCATGTATAGTAATGGAAACTCATCCGATCCTTTGGATACTCGGATATCTTATTGTTATCTAATAGTATGAAATAGTTACGTTCTTAGAGTAACTAATCTTATTTTCGTTGTTATTTTGCCTCTTTCTAGTGACTCCACTCTCTACTATAATTCTTCGATATGTGTTCTAGTAAAAGTTTACTTTGTGGATATGAAAATTACAATTTGATCCAACTTAGAATCTTTATCTCTTTGAAGAGTGATTTACATTTTTGAGGGGTATATAAGTCAATTAATATTTGAGGGATATTTTAGTCGTTCAACATTTAGCGTAAAATATTCGTGCTTTTATAATAACTAGTCTCTATAGACGTGCGTTGCCACATCGTCTATAAATTTTTTGTCATTTAGTAGAAATTTTATGTAAAAAATAATAATATTTTTAACCTAAATAATATTCAGAACATATTTGGTTGAACTATGAAGAAGAAATTAAAGTGGTAGAAATATTAAATGTTTTGAACTTCTTGATTGGGTGTCGTGATTTGCAATCCTTGTGGTAGATAAAATTAATAATTTCTCATTATTCTTCAAGCAAAGAAAAGGAAATTTTTAGCTACATAATCTCCAACAATAAATAAAAATTAAGAATTCGCCATGTATGCAATTTGATTGATAAAAATAAAACAAATCACAATACCAAAAAAAAAAAAAGTTAAAACTCCATGTATGCAATTTGATTATATTGCATATCAGCATATATACGTAGCATCTAACGTAAATAGAAGAAAGAGAGGAAATTATGAACGTGCACTTCTAATTCAAGTAGGATCGACTTTGTAGGGCCGACATATGTTTGGTTTAAATCGAAAAAGAATTACACTATTAAGTAATTTACCATTAGATCCTTAAATTATATAAATATTTAAGGCATAAAAGTCGATCAATATTTCGAAGATATTTTAGTCGTTCAATATTCAGCACATATTATTCGTGCTTTTATAATAACTAGTCTCTATGTACGTGCCTCGCACGTAATTCTCTAGCACTAAGAAAATAAAAACGTGAAAACAAAAATGTTACACAAGAGAGAAAATATTAAAAGTGTGTAACAATAAACTTCTCAAATAGATGAAGCACCTAGTCATAACATCACCAGAAATAATATTTATATATTCTAAACAAAACTTGATAAAATTCTTGTTGCTCCCAAACGCACACGCAAGTATACGTGGTCGACAAGTAATATAGGACTGTAAGTCCAGATATCGTACTCACAGGGACTTGTGATTAACTATCAACTAAATTAAACCAAACAATTAATCTATTCAAGCGAATCCTAACGTATGAATATTTAACAAAAGATAATCTAGAGTAGTAAACTAAGAGATTAAAGAAAAAAGTGGGTAAATTATAGAGACGAATTCAATGTGAGTGAATATTCTAGAGCTATGGGTTGGCTAACAATCCCGTTGAGTTTTCCACCTAAATCGTCTAATTAATTTATCTGGTTTATTGGTTGACAGGGTTAATATTGCTTGTAGCCTTCTCCCGAAGTATAACTCGCCTATTCAAGCTAACCTAACGCCTATATTCCTATGGAATTAGGATTAACAAGAACGCATTTATAATTCCCGTATAATAACCAAGCAAGGCGATTAGGTATATTCCTATCCTAACCGCAAATCCGCTCCCCCTAAGAGTTAAGATCTTGCTCTACTCAATCTTATATGCAATCTAGAATTCCCTCTCCCGAGTTCAATCCTAGATTCGTAGATAGTATTCAATTGGTGATCAAGCAATCAAATAATTAAGCGCAAGATTGAATAAATAAACCAATATGATAAAATAATAAGAACAATTCAAGCTTCAAACTACAACGTTCATGTAGCACCCAAAACTCTAGAACAAAGAAACTATGAGATTAGAGGAAGAGAAGAGAAGAAAAACTAGTTAGAAGCCTCCTCCAAGCGTGGTGTATATTCCTCCACGTGAATTCCCCTTCAAAGTATGTTAGATCTCCTCCAAATTAGGTTTAGGATCCCTTTTATACGAGTTGGGACCGTGTAGGGCTGAAATAAACTTGTCCCGAACAAAATAGGAGAGTACCCGCAACACAGCGTCCAGGCCAGCGCCTAGCGCTGGACCTGGCGCTGAAAACAGAATGTTTTCACGTTTTGCCTTCTTTTGAATTGTAAAATTTTCCTTGGTTGTTTCCACTTGGGGGGACAAAACCCAAAGGGTGTCCCCCTATTTTTTATTATTTTAATTTTCTTTCTTTTTCTTCCGTATTTTATCCAATTTTGCTCCAAATTTCTTCATCTTCATATCGCTTTATTCCTACACAATTAAAATATAATATTAAGCACAAAACAATATAACTAATACTCAAAAGACGATTAAAAATACTAGAATATGAGGTAACAATGGCCGAACATCAACACCCCACACTTAGACTCTTGCTCGTCCTCGAGTAAGCATATGAACCACTCTCAATAAATCAATCCTAGAAACACCACCACTTCGGTAGATACTAACAATTAGGCCCTATAGCAACTCAAATCATCAAATATACACTTCCTCATCATCGTGCACGACATACAAGTCACAAACAAATAACAAACTTCTAACCTCCTAACCTCATAGGCGGACTCTAACTTACCAAATTTAAGCTCGCTCACCTACTCTGTTAAAGAAGCTAATAACATCACCTATCTATCATGAAACCAGTGCCCTCACAAGAATAAATAGTCCTTACACTCAAATCAAAGAATGAATATAATTTAAGGACTTTGCATCAAAGAACAACTCTCGCACTCACAAAGAAATTCACATGTATGCACAAAGAACCATAGGCTTGCCCATTATGTACATCTCTACTAATTAAGCATGCTCGAATAGAATCAAATAGGACTTTAATGGGTTGTAATGTTGGCTAAGGGACGGGTAGGAGAATTATATAATAGTGACTTACACTTTCCTAAGCACTTTGCACTTTTAGACTTCATCACCCATTATTTTCATCTCTTAACTTTATTTTCAGCTTCTCTTCATCTATTGTTTCACAAGTATTTCCCTCACATCAAGAACGTTTCATTTTTTTTTTCAAAGAAATTTTTTGTATTCTCTTTTTTTTTTTCTTTCTTTTTCATGTCACATTCTTTTCAAGAAGGCCTTTTCATCGCCTATCAGCCATCATTGGTCACCATTTTTAACTTAACCATCCCATTCTTCAAATTTTCAATTAGTATCACGGTCTAAGCAACAGTGCTCAAGGAAGCAGGATGCAAAAACTAGAGATTCAATAAAAGGTTCAAGGCAAAAATACGGCTTCCAAACAAAAGGCTACAGGCTCAAAGGGCTAACTAGTGGTACAATATCTGAAAAGGCTAAAATTCACAAGACATATCAAAAAAAACCTATTATCATCTTCTAAACAGAGCAACACTTTTATTTCGCTTCAATAACATGCAAGGCAAGTTCTAGACTAAGATGCAATACATGGAATATACGTAAGAAATCCTCACCACACATGGCACAAGTATCAATCAAGATGGATCAATTCTACTCTAAGACAGACAGGGTCATAGCGAACAACAAAATAAGAATAAGCTATATACAGAGTCATAACCCTGAGCTTAAGTGTTAGAAAGTCTGCTATTTTATTCGTTACTCAAGCACTCAGAGGAAAGTACTACTTAAGCTCGGGCCTAAATATGCTAGTATCAAACAAGTCATAAAGGTTTTTCTCCTCTCTCTTTTTCTTCTCCTAAAAAAATCTAATCCTAAAAATAAAAATAAAAAATAAAAAATTACCGGGTTCAAGTTACATCCCCTGGAAAAGAACCGATGCAAAAAGAAAAACCAAGGAGGATTATTACCTAACTAAAACTAACTAGAACAAAAAAAAAAATCTTTTTGATTTTTTTTTATTGGACCTTAATCCCTCAAGAAAGCTGTCTACAAAATCCATCATCAGGAAAAGTCTCAATTTTCTAAATTTTTTTTCGATTTTTTTTCATTTTTTTCGTTTTATTTTTTTATTTTTTAACACAAATAACTACATTAAGAAAAAGTATTACAACAAATCTCGGATAGCATAGAAAATCACCCAGACAATTTCCTCACCCCACACTTAAAATTGTGCAATGTCCTCAATGCACCCTAAAAATAACAAGAGGGTAAAAGAAACTCCCTGGTAGGCCAAAGGCCGAAGAATTAGCAGCTCACGGGATACTCAGACTTCTCCCAGGTATGATCCCTTATGCGGGTAATTCACACTTAGTTTCAACCACCTGCTCGCTTTTGCACATGCCTATTGGCTTTGACTCCATGCTCGCATTCCTACAAAATACAAAAAATAACACAATAAAAAAAATAAGCAAAAGTACAAAATAAAAATAAAATTGGGTTGCCTCCCAACAAGCGCTTGATTTAACGTCGCGGCACGACGCCATCACTTTCACCACTTTTCCTTCCACTTTGAGGATATAAATTGCGCCCCCAATTTTGCATCAATTTTTCTATCACGTTCCTGGGGCGGTGGTGTAAAAATAAAAGAATCAAGCAATAAATATCGCATCTTGCACTTCTTGGCCCTTAAGTGCGGGATGTCATTTTATCTCCTTGGTGTGGCAAATTTCAGAATATATGGGTCTTGTTCTTCATCTATACAACTCTCTAAAGGCTCCATCTCCATGTCTCCATCCAAACATAATGTAGAAAAATGATTAGAACGAGGACCAACATGCCCCAACTCCAAAACTGTATTACTTTTGACATCCTCAATAATATATACTTCCTCAACCTCAGCATCATCAACAAGAACATGGTTTAGTAATTGGTATTCTCGTTTTAGCTCCTCAATTTGGCCTAGAAGATCTTTTTCAGCTTCACACAACTCATCACTAAATTGTTCGGCGTTACACGCATCAACCTTTGCACTCAAATCTGCATCCAAGTTCCGCACAGCCAAGCTAAACCTGTCAATTTCTTGTGCAAGATCAACTCTCTCCTTAGACCAATCATTTAACACCGTTGTTAGCAAACAACGCCGTTGCGCATATTCTCTTAATCGATAATGTTCATCACAATACCAATCCTTACTTCCATATTCAAATTCAGACTTCCAAGATGTCAGGTCATGACAAGCCCAAAAATACGGGCCATAAAAATCTTCCGTCAACCATGCGTCTTCATCAATAACCTTATCTCTGTATGCTTCATCCCCAGATGTCATGCTGAGAGAACTAGAAACACACTAAGAGACAAATCAATCAAATACTTACAAAATTAAAAGTATTTACAAAGAAAAAAAAACTTGTAAAGATAATAGTAAAAATCTAATTTAGTAGAATAGTTAATTTCTAAGTCCCCGGCAACGGCGCCAAAAACTTGTTGCTCCCAAACGCACACGCAAGTATACATGGTCGACAAGTAATATAGGATTGTAAGTCCAGATATCGTACCCACAGGGACTTGTGATTAACTATCAACTAAATTAAACCAAACAATTAATCTATTCAAGCGAATCCTAACTTATGAATATTTAACTAAAATTAATCTAAAATAACAAATCAAGAGATTAAAGAAAACAAGTTGGCAATATTAGAGACGAATTCAATGTGAGTGAATATTCTAGAGCTATGGGTTGGCTAACAATCCCGTTGAGTTTTCCACCTAAATTGTCTAATTAATTTATCTGATTTATTGGTTGACAGGGTTAATATTGCTCGTAGCCTTCTCCCGAAGTACAACTCGCCTATTCAAGCTAACCTAACGCCTATATTCATATGGAATTAGGATTAACAAGAACGCATTTATACTTCCCGTATAATAACCAAGCAAGGCGATTAGGTATATTCCTATCCTAACCGCAAATCCGCTCCCCCTAAGAGTTAAGATCTTGCTCTACTCAATCTTATATGCAATCTAAAATTCCCTCTCCCGAGTTCAATCCTAGATTCATAGATAGTATTCAATTGGTGATCAAGCAATCAAATAATTAAACGCAAGATTGAATAAATAAACCAATATGATAAAATAATAAGAACAATTCAAGCTTCAAACTACAACGTTCATGTAGCACCCAAAACTCTAGAACTAATAAACTATGAAATTAAAGGAAGAGAAGAGAAGAAAAACTAGTTAGAAGCCTCCTCCAAGCGTGGTGTGTGTTCCCCCACGTGAATTCCCCTTCAAAGTCTGTTAGATATCCTCCAAATTAGGTTTGGGACCCCTTTTATACAAGTTGGGCCGTGTAGGACCAAAATAACATTGTCCCGGACGAAATAGGAAAACCTCACGCACGCAGCGTCCAGGCCAGCGCCTAGCGCTGGACCTGGCGCTGAAAACAGTAGCATTTTACGTACAATTCTCAAATCCTTGTTTTGGATTACAAACTTGTGTTGTCTCCACTTGGGGGGGACAAAACCCAAAGGGTGTCCCCCTATTTTTTNTCAGCTTCACACACTCATCACTAATGTGGCGTTACACGCATCAACCTTTGCACTCAAATCTGCATCCAAGTTCCGCACAGCCAAGCTAAACCTGTCAATTTCTTGTGCAAGATCAACTCTCTCCTTAGACCAATCATTTAACACCGTTGTTAGCAAACAACGCCGTTGCGCATATTCTCTTAATCGATAATGTTCATCACAATACCAACCCTTACTTCCATATTCAAATTCAGACTTCCAAGATGTCAGGTCATGACAAGCCCAAAAATATGGGCCATAAAAATCTTCCGTCAACCATGCGTCTTCATCAATAACCTTATCTCTGTATGCTTCATCCCCAAATGTCATGCTGAGAGAACAAGAAACACACTAAGAGACAAATCAATCAAATACTTATAAAATTAAAAATATTTACAAAGAAAAAAAAACTTGTAAAGATAATAGTAAAAATCTAATTTAGTAGAATAGTTAATTTCTAAGTCCCCGGCAACGACGCCAAAAACTTGTTGCTCCCAAACGCACACGCAAGTATACGTGGTCGACAAGTAATATAGGATTGTAAGTCCAGATATCGTACTCACAGGGACTTGTGATTAACTATCAACTAAATTAAACCAAACAATTAATCTATTCAAGCGGATCCTAACGTATGAATATTTAACTAAAGATAATCTAGAGTAGTAAACTAAGAGATTAAAGAAAAAAGTTAGTAAATTAAAGAGACGAATTCAATGTGAGTGAATATTCTAGAGCTATGGGTTGGCTAAATTAATCGGCAAATTTTTTAGAACTTGCTTAAACTTAAGACATTTAGGAGACAATAAAAATTAATTCAGTCAAAATAAATCTTAAGATGCCATGTTTCATCTATGAGTGAAAGAAGCACTTAAGAAAAAGTCTAAGGAATGCACGACATAACACGTAGCATCAAATATGCATATACACAAGATATATTAACAAATAACAACTAATACTTATCAGATGAAATTAATAATTGGACAACCAAAGTATTAATTAATCCCTGTAGAAGTTACTCTAAAGGAACGTAAAAGAAAATTTAGAAGAATTTGTACACTAAATATTCATTGCTTGGCTAAAGTTCATGCCTGCAATTTTTATTGCAAAAATCCTATCAAAATTTATATAAAGAACGTAACACATTCCTACTCAAATTCTATGACCACGCAATTCAATCCTATTCAACTTTAGATTCCTATAAACGGAAGAATATTCATAGAAGTCAAATTTTAGCTGATTCAAAAGTCCTAATATTACAAGATTTACCCAATGTCAAGTCAGTTGTCGGCCAAGGTATTCTATGTTGTAAATGTGCAGTCATTTAGCTGTGAAAAGGTATCCAAATTAAACAAAACATTAAAAAGTTGATTCATAATTTGGAGACAAACATTTGGGTTAGTGGATAAGACACTCTCCTTTAATGACAAATAATCTACAGAATTCCAGCTTTCCATGCTAAAATTCACATAGTAATTACAGTAGATTGAGTTTCCGGCAAGGTACCCTTTATTTCTTTATAATTTTACTTGGTACCAAACACACCTTTAGATCATATTTTCAAATTTTATTAAGACATGTTTGTTCATGAACAGAATACTTTTAAAATAGTCTCTGATTCTTGATTGGTTTGCTTCTAATTTGTCGCATCTTTACCACCGAAGTTACGTTTAGTTACAAACTTAGCTTTAATTTGTAAAGCAAACAAAATAACAAACTAATTTTGTAATCTTACACGTTTTTAATAGAAGAGGAAAAAACAGCACGTATATTTTTTTTTAAAAACATTTTGCTTCACCATATATATATCCTTATCTTTTAAATTTCAGTGCAAGGATTCATTTCTTTCCCTCTAGTACTCCAAATGATTTTAAAATTAAAATTAAAAATAAAATCATTAGAATTGTGATGTATTCTTTCACCATTAGAATTAAGTAATAACTACTCTAATAGAGTATCCAGCTTTACCCTACATGTCACGACCCGGATTTTCCACCATCGGGAGTCGTGATGGCGCCTACTGTTGGAGCTAGGCAAGCCAAACATTTAAACATTTTCGGATAACAACATAACAATAATAAAATAACGAGTCTTTAAATAAATGCGGAAGTCTTTTAAAACATAAATAACTGAAAAACCAAAATGCGGAAGTCTAATATTTCACTACCCAAGACTGGAGTCGCTATCTCACGAACTACTAAAGAGTGCTACAAACAAGTCTGAATAGAAATACATAAATGTCTGTCTCGGTACGATGAAAACAAACTGAAACATAGAAAGGGACTCCGGCCTGCGAACGCCAGCTAGGCTACCTCGTAAGTCCCTGGACTGAAGTCAGCTCCCGATCGATACCCTACTGCTGTGGTCCACAAGCTGCTCCGGTACCGTGATCTGTGCAAAAGAGCACAGAAGTGTAGCATCAGCACAACCGACCCCATGTGCTGGTAAGTGCCTGGCCTAACCCCGACGAAGTAGTGACGAGGCTAGACAAGACTACCAAATCAACCTGTGCAGTTCAATATATATGTATGCAATAAAGGAAAGAATACCGAAATTAAACAGTTAACAAGGGAGGGAAGCATGCTATGGGGGAGTACAATCCGGATATAAAGTCATCAACTTAAGTAAGAAACAGGGCAATAACAATAATTAACAAAAGAAAACAGGAGAATCAACAGTTGCACGGCATCAACCTTCGTGCTTTTACTCTCATTCTCACCAAAAACAATCAAATAGAATGCACGGCATCACCCTTCGTGCTTTCCCTCACATAACTCTCATTTCATGGCACGGAATGATCCTTCGTGCAATTATAGTCAAATCAGAACACGGAATGTCCCTTCGTGCATAAATAATCAAAACCTGGCACGGAATGACCCTTCGTGCAAATATAATCAAACATGGCACGGAATGACCCTTCGTGCAAATATAATCAAACATGGCACGGAATGACCCTTCGTGCATTATCACTCTTCCTCACCCAAACAACAATCATAACCAAACGGGCGAGGGAATAAGCAAATAATAAGAAATGTCCCGGCAAGGGAAAACACAATTAAACAGCTAAATCCCGGCAAGGGAGTAACAACAACAACTTTCACATCCCGGCAAGGGAGATAATCAATATACTAAAACCATCCCGGCAAGGGATTAATCATATCTCTTTCCATTTCTTTCATTTCTTACTCAATAGTATTTTTATTGTTCGAGCCAACGCTCCAAAGAATTTACAATTCATAACCAATCCTCAAACTCTTCACATTTTGTAGAATTCATCAATTAGCATAGAAGAGTCTCAAAAATATCAGAAATACGTGCAAACAAGGACCCACGATCATGCTAGACACCGGTGTATAGATACTCGTCACCATGCCTATACACCGTACTCGATCATTTAGCAATTAGCAATTAATAACACTCTAATCCTATTCCCTCAAGCCAAAGTTAGATCAAACACTTACCTCAAATGCTCCAAAATCAACTCAAGCCTCTAGTATAGCTTTACCCCTCGAATTCGGCTCCAACTCAGTCAAATATATGAAATAATGACTTTACAATATTAATAATAGCTAAACAAACTAAACCCAATGCCTAAAATTCCAAAAATCGACCCCGGGTCCGCTTGGTCAAAACTTGAGGTTCGAACCAATTCCATGTCACCATTCCCCCACGAGCCCGAATATATAATTTGTTTTCAAATTCGACCCCAATACGAGGTCTAAATCAAAGAAAATTGAAAAGCCCTAATTCTACCCTTTTCCCCCAATTTACACCTTAAGTTACATGATTTAGGTCTAGGAATTTGATAAATGATGATAGAAAATGAAGAAGACGAGTTAGAAAATACTTACCCAAGAAGCTTTGGTGAAGAATTGCTCTAAAAGTCACCTAGGGGCTGTGGAGAAGAAGAGCTCATGTGAAATTTGGGAATAATCCCGTCACTGGTCTGTTTTTGAGCTTTAAAAATAACTGGGCAAAAATGCCCTATGCGATCGCAGAAGAGGGGATGCGATCGCATAGGGTCAGGTTGGATGTGCTTTGCGATCGCAGAAGACACATTGCGATCGCATAAATAAAATAAAAGGGGGCTGAATTTTGTACAATGCGATCGCGGAAGCTGTAATGCGATCGCATAGAAGGGTTTCTGGGCCTTGGAAATTTGCTCTATGCGATCGCGGCCTACCCTATGCGATCGCATAGAAGGAAAAACTAGGCAACAGACAGCAGCAAATTCTGCTGCATTTTCTAAGATCCAAACACCCCGAACCACCTCCGAAACACTCCCGAGCCCTCGGGGCTCCCAACCAAACACACACACTAACTCAACAACATCCTACGAACTTAACCATGCGATTAAATCGCCAAAATAACATCATAAGCGAGGAATCAAACCTCAAAATCATCATTTTTCATTCTAACTTCATAAACTTCAAATTTTAGATATTTAGGTCCGAAACACGTCAAATGACGTCCGATTTCGACCAAACTTTACAGAAAGCGCTTAACACATATTTAAGACTTGTTCCGGGCGTCGGAACCAAAATGAGCCCGATCCCATAGTCTTTTAATATATTCTCATTTCCATTTTCCTTAATAATTTCAGAAAAATAATTTCACAGAAAAAATTCTTTTCTCGGGCTCTAGACCTCGGAATTCGACTCCGGGCATATGCCCGAGTCCCATATTTTTCTACGGACCCTCCGGGACTGTCAAATCACGGGTCCGGGTCCGTTTACCAAAAATATTGACCGAAGTCAACTTTAATCATTTTAAAGCCACATTTTGAAATTTTTCACAGAATTTAACATATAATCTTTCCGGCTACGCGCCCGGACTGTGCACGCAAATCGAGGCAACTAAAGGTGAGGTTTTCAAGGCCTCGGAAGCACGGAAAAATAGAGAAATCCGGTGATGACCCTTTGGGTCGTCACAAACCGGCCCAGTCTGTCCAACCAACCAACTTTCGATATGCTGTTCCGGACTTTCATAACCTGATTTTCACCCAAACCCAAACCTTGCTCGTCTTGCAATGTCTTGAGCAGCTTTCGACCACAGACTTGCCTCGTTTGCCTATCTGAAAAACTCACCTTCGCCTTACAGTGCCCGTGAGGGTTTTCACCAATAAGACTCTCTCATTTTGATTTCTCTCAACTCACTTCGCCTTACGGTGCCCGTGGGGTTTTTACCAATAAGACTCTCTCATTATTGATTTCTCTCAACTCACTTCGCCTTACGGTGCCCGTGAGGGTTTTCACCAGTAAGACTCTCTCATTTTTATCATTTTCTTCTTGCACCTGAGTGTTGCCCCTGACGTGAATCACTTTTACTTGCTCGTATTGGCACTTCCTGAAGATTGATCCGAAGGTCTTTCTTTGGACCGTAATGCAGGCTTTTGGATGGGGTTAGAAAGAAGGGTATAAAAGTCTCAAAACAACTTGACATGGGTTCAAAGTTACAACTTTCGGAATCAAATTTCTCACAGCAACCACAACTTCTGCCCTAGTTTCTTTCTTGGGGACTTTGGACTTTTATTTCGGTGTGACTGAACCTCAGAGGGAGGCTGCCTACGTACCCTTTCGGGATCAAGTCAAACGTAGTTCAGGTCATAGAATTACTTCGTTGTTGCGATCTTTCCTTTTCTTCCACTTTTCTTTTCTTTCTTTTCATCTATTGGTTCCGATAGCTTCGGGAGGTAATTTGGGACATGGAGTGTAATCGGAATGTGTTTTGGAGGTCCGGAGTAGCTTTAGGCTTGAATTGGCGAAAATGGATTTTTGGCGTTTTCCAGTTGATAGGTG
>NW_017672518.1:0-66457 GCF_001879085.1 Nicotiana attenuata
ATTTGGAAAGAAAGGAAAGTTGAGTCCACGGTTCATTGGTCCTTTTGAGATACTTAGGAGAGTTGGGGAGGTGGCCTACATGCTTGCTTTGCCACCCAGCTTGTCGGGAGTTCACCCAGATTTCACGTTTCTGTGCTCCGGAGTATGTTGGGGACCCGTCCCATGTGTTAGACTTCAGCACGGTTCAGTTGGATGATGACTTGACTTACGATGTGGAGCTAGTGGCTATTTTGGGTCGTCAGGTTCGGAAATTGAGATCAAAGGATATAGCTTTGGTAAAGGTGCAGTGGAGAGGTCGGCCCGTTGAGGAAGCTACTTGGGAGACTGAGTAGGAGATGCGGAGCAGATATCCTCACCTATTTGAGATCTCAGGTATGCTTCTCGACCCGCTCGAGGACGAGCGTTTGTTTAAGTTGGGGAGGATGTGACGACCCAACCCGTCGTCTCATGTATTACACCCCCGTTTCCCCCATTTGCTGCTCTTTCATGTTTTATTATCAGCAACGGGTGAGTTAGAGTTTAATTGAATTGGTTTGGATAGGAAATGAGACACTTAGTCTCTTTAAGGAAGGTTTGGTTTGGAAAAGTCAACTGAACGTTGACTTATTAGTTAGAAGGCTTGGATGTGAATTCCGGTGATTCGGTTAGCTTCGGGAGGTGATTTGTGACTTAGGAGTGCGATCGGAAGTGATTTTGGAGGCCCAGAGTAGAATTAGGCTTGAATTGGCAAGTTGGCATTTTAGCGAATTCCGGTGGATAGGTGGGATTTTGATCCGAGGGTCGGAATGGAATTCCGATAGTTGCAGTAGCTCCGTTAGGTGATTTTGGATATGTGTGCAAAATTTCAGGTCATTCGGACGTCGTTTGGTTGGGTTTGTGATTGAATGCGTAATTCGGAAGTTTTTAAGAAACTTAGGCTTGAATCCGATGTGAAATGATAATTTTAGTGTTGTTTGATGGTTTGATGATTGGAACAAGTTCGTATGATGTTTTGGGGTAGGTTGGTGTTTTTGGTTGAGGTCCCAGGGGCCTCGGGGTGATTCCGGGTGATCAACGGAAGGATTTTTGGACTTTGAGTGTTGCACAAAGTGCACAGCTGTTGCAGGCCACTTTTGGCCTTCGCGTTCGCGGGGGTGTCCATCGCGTTCACATAGTTGTGATTTCTGGGTCATCTCGTTCGCGATCGTGGCCTCGCGTTCGCGTAGAAGGGCCTGGGGACCTTGCCTAGTTTGTTCATCGTGTTCGTGATGAGGGAGTCGCGTTCGCGTAAGAGGACGTCCTGTGCATCGCGTTCGCGTTTGGAGTATCGCGTTCGCGTAGGAGGTTAAGCTGGACCATCGCATTCGCGTGAGGGTCGACGCATTCGCGTAGGGTATCGTTTGGTCAACAGAAAAATTTGCCTTCGCGAACGCGGGGTGTTGACCGCGTTCGCGTAGAAGAAAAGCTGGGCGACAGAAGGGTTTAATTATGATATTTCATCCGCGACTCATTCATTGTTTCCTCCATTTTTGAACCACCTCAAGAGCTTTTTGGTGGAAATTGAAGAGATTTTTTACGGGAATTGATGGGAGGTAAGTCTCGTGACCTAGAAACGCTATTTTATTGAAGAATCAACCTTTAATTCTTGGAAAATTGGGTATAAATTTGAAGAACTAGGGCTTGGGTTTGGAAATGAAAATTTGGGATTTGAAGGGGCATATGAACTCCGATTTTGGTAAATTTTATATGTACGGACTCGTGGCGAGACGAGAAATCCGGTAATGTGAATTTCGTAATTTTTTGAGAAGTGGTCCCGGGGCTCGGGTTTTGCCAACTTCGTGAATTTTGGTGTTTTTCGAGTCTTTTCGATTGGGTTATGTTTCTTTAGCCTATTGTAATGTATTCGTTGTGGTTTTAATCAGATTCGGCGTGCGAAGAGGTTGATTCGAAAGGCAAAGGCATAGCGAGCTAGACTTGTGGCCGGCTTGAGGTGAGTAATAGATGTAGATGATGACCTGAGGGTTTGAAACCCCGGTATATCACATTGTGACGTTATATTGAGGCGAGACACGTACTCTATGACGAGTGCGGGGTCGATTGTGACTGGGGATTGTGACCTAGTCCGTTCCGAATTATGTTCGTACTGCGTTCTTTTGGTAATTATCCTACTTGGAGTTTATGAATTGTTTGGGGCTTTGTGCCTATCATGTGCATCCTTCAGGGATCCTTATCACTGCTTCCATGATGCTTAGCATATTTCATGATATCAGTCCTGAGTTAGACACTGCCTCGAAATGATTAGTAAATAAATAAAGGTTTAAACACTTAGCTCTAAAATTCCTAATAATTGAAACTAAAATGAATAATTTGATTGTGCCCGATTGGCTTGCATGCATATATATACCTGGACTGAGTGTGGATCGGGCTGCACGCCGTAGTGAATGTTACGATGATATTGCGCTTGGGCTGTAGGAGCCCCTCCGGAGTCTGAACCCCCACAGTGAGCGCGGGTACCCAAATGGATCGGGCTGCGCGCCGCAGCGGTCATGTGCATTGCATTGAATTCATGCATTTGTACCTATTTGTCTTATTTGTCCTGGTATTGTTGTTGATCCACCGTTTTATATGCTGAATCGCCGATTATAGCTTTATATTGTAATATTTCGGGATTTCTTACTTTCAGCCATTATATATGTTTATTACGGACTGAGTTGGAAGTACTCACTTTACTCCCTGCACCATGTGAGCAGATTCAGGTGCTCCGGAGACTTAGTGGAGTTGTTTGCCGTTTTCGTGAAGTTTATTTTCAGGAGTTGTTGAGGTAGCTGCCTGACGTCCGCAGGACCCGACTCCTCCCCTTTATTTCATTTGTCTTTCCATATCCTAGACTTCTTTATTACTATGGATATATTACTCTGTTACATCTAGAGGCTCTAGACTCGTGACTCCAGATCTATTGGGGAATGTTTGGATATTCGTTATTATATTCCGTACTATTTTATTTAGATTCGGATTGGAACTTTGATATTTGCTATTTTAATCTTATTATTTGTTAACGGATTGCGTATTTGGGTTGAGAGTATTTAATTTGGTCGGGCTTGCCTAGCATTAGTGTTGGGCGCCATCACGACCGGGATTGGGGTCGTTACACTCCTAAGTCATAAATCATCCCCTGAAGCTAACCGAATCATTGGAATTCATATCCGAGCCCTCTAACACGTAAGTCAACGTCCAGTTGACTTTTCCAAAACAAACCTTCCTTAAAGAGACTAAGTGTCTCATTTCCTTCTAGAAATAATCCAAATCCACTCGTTCACACCCAACAATGATAATGAAGCATAAAGGAATAGAAAATGGGGGAAACGGGGCGGTAACACACGTGACGACGGGTTGGGTCGTCACACACACACACACACACACCACACACACACACATATATATGTGAGTCATGACACTAAGCCAAGTGGCATATTAAAAAAATATCACTTAGCATTTTTAAGACATAATCTAAATAGATTTTTAGACACATTTAATACGGATTAAAACAACTTATTAGATTTTATTAAATTTAATTTATGGTAGAAATCAATTAAAATCGACTCACATTCTTATAGTAATAAATTTTGATAGCTTTTCAAATATAATTATTCACTAACCACTTGATCTGTATTCTTTCATTTCATAATTTTATTATTTTTTGAAATAGTACATAAAGAAATAAAATGATAGTGAAAATATTATCATTACATATAATGTGTTCAAGCAAATAAGAAATTAACTTTTATGATTAATATCTAAATTGGGTGCAATTATTGAAAGTATATGATAATTTTTAAAAATGCAACCCAATTAAAAAAATAGAAGGATATAACTTTTTTCAATTTGAGATAAAAAAAATTCTTGCTTGAAATATAATAAGAAAAATCATTTCGGAATATGAGCGATAGATTCAAATTTATTATTAAAATAATTTTTGATTTTTATATGCATTATACTAAAATAAGTGTGATAGAAGTAGATATTAAATTGAACAAGCTAATGAAAGCCACATAACAATGTAATAATATTATGTATTGAATAATATAATAGCAAAAATGAGGAACAAATAGAGAGAGAAAAATCAAAATTTTCATCATAAAGAAAAAGGATAAAACTTATTTAACTTTGAGATGAGAAAGTTGTTATTTATCTATTATGATAAGAAAGATCATATTGTGGATAATACCACGCAACTTATGTCTAACAGATAAAATAAGAACTTAAAATTATTAAAAATAAATTAGAAATAGTGTGAGAATATTTATGCTAAGAATTAGTTTAGAAAATAAAATAAAGTGAAGTATAATACTTAAAAATAATATTGATAAATTTAAATAACTTAAGAATTCACGCAATATTTTTAAAATAAAGTAGATATTTATTTTAAAATTAAAAAATCTAGATTTATCTATATTATATTACAGGATAGTAACAGATAATAATATTAAATAAAGTAGAAAATTAATTAAAAGCCATATGAAACTGTGATAATACCATATATCTGATAACATAATAGCAAAAGTAAAAAAATAATTAAAAATTTAATATTAGAAATGAAAGGAAAAGACTATTTTACTTAATGTTAGAAAGTTCTTAAAATTATGATGAGAATGCTCAAACTATGGATATGACCACCAAAAATAAAGCCTTATTAGATATAGAATTAAAATTTTAAAAATATAAATAAATATCTAATATGAGTAATTTTATTAACGAAAATTAAAAGTAATTTTTATCTTGAAACTAAAAGAGAAAAAAATTTATTGCATGTTATACAAAAGTAAATATAAGAATACTCAATAGATTTGGAATACAATAATCAAAGAACTTATATATTATGGAGTAATATTTTAGACTAATCAAAGTTATAAATTAAACTAAAATATGATATTATTTTGATTAAAGGTAAAATATTAATATAAAAAATTAATTAAAAATTTCTTAATAGGGAAGAGACTGTATAAAGAAAAAATTAGAGATAATGTGAGGATATTTATACTTTAAATTAATTTAAAATAAAATAAAGTAAATAATTGAATAATATTCAAAATATTGTTGATAGATTTAAATAGTAAAATAGTTTCGAGTAAGAGGATAAAGCGTAACATATATTAAATTTTAAGAATAAAAAAATAATATTTATCGATAATTATTAAAAGAATAATAAGAAAGATATTAAGTCAATTAGTAAGCCGAAAAAATCACATGAAAGTAGGGGTGACAAAATGGTTATAAGAAAGCAGTTAACCACCCATATTATCCACTAAAAAATGGGTTGGATAATGAACTTTTTAAAAATGGGTCAAATATGGTAAGAACCATAATATCCATTTAGAAAATGGATAACCAATGGGTCTAGCTTTTACATTGTAAAGCCTCAAATTGGGGGTTCCTCAAGTTAGGGAGACTAAGAATTCCCAAAAGTGATCATATGCAAGAATTCATAGATAATATGGTTACTCATATTATCCGCCGGTTCAGCCGTTTTTTATCCGTATTAAATATAGGTCGGATCTGATAATTTATCAATTTTTTCATTATCCGTTTTCGACCCGAACCATATCCGACCCGACACGCCCGTTTGCCACTCCTACATGAAAGTATAATAATATTAAATAATAAATAATATAATAATTATAGGCAAAGAACAAAAAAATTGTGTAAAATTACAAGAATAAGACCTATTTAAGCTTGAGATAAAAAAAAATAATACTAAGAATTTTATTAAAATAATATGATCTAATATGTTTATACGAGACAAATCACCACATGACATAGTTAGTGATTATTTTTACTACTGATTGCGAAGCGAAATTCAAGTACTAAAATTAACCGGTTGGATTATATAAATATAGAAAAAGAAAATAGGTTATCCACTATGAGATTTACGAAATGGTTTCATGTCTTGCTTCTTAATTAATAACTAATGATTATCTATAAAATTTATCTGGAAGGTTTATATTTTAAAGTTATTTACAAATAATTCAAATAATCCAAATCACAATCCGACATGGTTTATGTCCGCGCATCGCGTGGGTATTAATACTAGTGTAGTTAATGAGAATCACATCTGCAACTTTTTGCAATCGAGTCTATCAGGGTAGATATCGAATTTGAAGATTCATCAAAGTCGAATTTTTTTTTGTTTTAACCCTTGTGGGCACAGACGGATTTATATTCAGTATATAGGGCACGTGAATCCATGGTCTTTCCGTTAAATTAAATATTTTATATATAAATTTTTTTAGAATTAATCTAATATTATCTACTGGCACCTATGTTTTCAAGAGGCACCATACTTAGTTGAATGCTGAGTTATTCACTATAAAAAGAAAAAACAATTTTGTAATTGGTAGGGGAAGGTGCGGTTTGTGCTGGAGCTAGTGAATGAGACATTCACTTCAAAACAAAAACAGTAGAGCAGAGTGAAAGGAGTTTAAATTATCCCAAGGGGATTAGGGATAGACACAACAACGTAGTACCTACCGTGGACTCCGTTCCCACTAGATTAAAAGTGGATTCGAGACTTTAGTGACTGTGTCTGTAAGTACTACTGTATCATTATATTTTTTTTGAGACGTAAATTTAGTGTGTATATGTATAAATGTATACGTGCATATTTTAACTCGAAGGCCAGCCAGCTACAAAAAGGCTATTCATAGTCAGAGTATTCTTGAAGATGCCTGCACATTTATACATGAAAAATGAGTATCTCCCCTCTTCTTTGTTTTCTTTATTTTATATTCGAATAAAAAACAAAAGGAGACGATAGTATACGTGGTTTGTTCTTTGCCTCTATTAATAAAAAAATATGATGCTGTTAAAAGTGATAGGTTAGAAAGGGGGCTACAGAAGGCGTCAAACGAAATAGACATCCCAGTTTCAAACCTTGACTTACATACCATATGATGCAAACGCGGGCAACGCGGCTACGTATATTGAACAAACGACCACCTGAAGGCATATATATATGGTCATATGCTAGTTAATTATGCGAAAATTATAGTATCAAAATTGTATATATAATGAATTATAATAATAAGAGATTATTATGGGGTAATTATAATAAAAGGATTGTTATGATGCAATTAATAATGAGGGGGTAACTACATAGAATAATTTACTTCAAGAGTATTTTTCTCTTTAAACGATTTACAGTTGTTTTACTAGTATTCTGATTTCACATTTGATTTTGCATAAAGTATGCACAGTTTTTAGAAGAAAGAATTACAAGAAAATACACGTGACTTCACACCATATGACCCATATTTTTAATTTTTATCCGACCTAGCCCATATTGTACATATTTTGAAAGCACTAGCAATCAAAACCTGTGTTCTTACAACCATTGCTTCTAAAAGTTATGGAATTAAATCAGTGTTCTCACAACCATTGCTTTCACTCTCTCTTCTTCTCACATCTTCTACATATGCTTCAAGGGGCCGTGTATTTTCTGCTTCTTCCCCAGTGTCACTTGGTTGCAATGTAAGACAATTGAAGAGTAGAAGTCCACCATTGAAGGCCATTCAAAGCTTTGCTTTTGAAAAAAGATTTTTTTAGTTTGTTAGTTGTTTGGATTTGGTGTTGTTCCAATTGATTGAAAATATCAAAAGGAGTTCAAAATTTAAATTTGAAGTGATTTGGAATAGATTTGAGTTAAATTTCAGAAAAAACGCAAAGAAGAAGACGAAGTCAGCTTTTTATATAATTATGTATAATCTTGTATAATAGTGTATATGAGTGTATAACACATCTTATACACTATTATACACGTTTATACACCTTTATACAAGGTCTGTAGACGAACTTCTTCCACGATTTTCAGTTGCAATTCTTGTTCAAAACCAGTCCAAATCTCCATTAAATAACTTCAAATTTTATATATAACCTCCTTATACTATTTCTAACAAGTCTAAATAACACCTATTCCAAATCTCTCACAAAATTAATTCAGAATTTAAACCCACATATTTAAGCTTGTTAAAATTAGATTTGGTTTGTTGAACTAATATTTGAGTCACGGTTACTGATTCGAAAATTAACTTAAAAGTTTGAGCAATTTTTTTTAAAATTAAATAGTAATTTCAAGAACCTATTAGAGTTGGATGTTGAATCTTAGCCTATTATTTTTGGGCTAGTTGGTTATAAAATTGAAATATAAGCTATAAAATTAAAAAGTAGAGAGCCAGTTGTTCTTATGTGAAATTTTCCCTATTACTTAATGCAAAATTGATACCGCTGACCAAATTCTGCATTAATTGTATACATATTATTTTGGCAAAATGGCCTCCAAGCCACTTAAACTTGTACTCATTTTTCAACCCGATAAAGGAACTTACGTGTTTCCCATTTGAACAACTCAACCTGATAAAACTATAAAAATTAAGCATATAAATTGAGCGTGTGCCTCAATCGCTTAGACATAATTGACACGTCACTTTCTTTGCCTATTATCGTTTGACTCGTATAATTTGTGGATCCCAATCTTTATTTAACCATTTTATTAAAATTTCTGGAATTTTTTTTGTTTCTTCTTCCTTGGGTGGCAACCAACACCTTCCACCATGAACACATCCTTCCTCAACTCTAAACCCCCCAAGATCAATTACAAAAATTAGTGGAAATTCATTAATAGGAGTGATTGAAGGCCTTGCATGAGTATTTCCATCAATTCCCACCATTCTTCTTCAGTCTTACTATCGCCGATATCACAATTTCGATTAGTATTTCGCCGGAAATTTTTATAAAATGTTGTTAGCCCTCTGGTTCCTTCTCATTCAGCAAAAAATTAATTTTTTGTTATATTCCCTTCTAAGACATATCCCGAATCCCTTGAAATTGGATTAGCCATTGTTCGAAGTTTTACCAGCACCAAAAGCTCGCCGGAGTGATTTGTAGGATTGGGCAAATTCAAACCTTCTCTACCCATAAAAAAAAAGGATCCCCAGCATGGCTACTCCGACCAACCCCTACACTTTTTTTCTCAATTTCGCATTCGTCAGTGTCCTAATTCCCCCCGTCTCCCCGAGCAATTTGTTTGCATCTTATAGCAGAAGTGTGCTCTCGATGCTAATGGTGAAAAATGGTATTTGGGTTATCAGTGATGAAAGCTGCGATAATGATGATTATGAATGTGGTGTTTGAGTAAGAGAAATTTTTTGGAGAAGATGAAGGAATGAGATAGAGACGACGACGGAGAAAGGGGGGTTCTATTCCTTTTTCCTTATTTTGTTTTTAATTTTATCTTTTGCTTTTATTTCATTTTAGTTATTATTTGTAATTTTAGTATTTTTCTCTCTCATATTCATTGTATACACGCGCTTCACAAGCGTGATTAGCACATATTTTTGCCACGTCAGTTACATTGCTGCCACATAACCATGGTCAACGGTCTAAGGGGTTTAAAATTGGGCAAATGAATGAGTTGAAGTATTCAAATGGGAAACGCGTAAGTTTCTTTACCGAGTTGAAAAATGGGTACAAGTTTAAGTGGCCCGGAAGGCACTTTGCCTATTATTTTTCACCATACGATCAACTAAAGCCTGCATGCATTAGTTATATGAAGACTACTACTATTTTTTTACACAATTAATCAGATATTATATTATTTTATGTGATAATTTATGTTGTGATTAATTATACTAGTAGGATCAATCAAACTATCCCAGGTGTACATGGGGCAAAGTTTAGACCATATGGGTAGAAATTTGAAGACAAAGTACAATAAGTACCAATTCTTTTTTCCCGAACCAAATGGGAGACAGAGTGGTAGTACACCCATAATTAAGCTATGAAGCATAGGAATCTCCGACCACACCAATTAGGCGCCAAATAATGTGGATAAGGGCAATATAGTCATTTCATATATGTCGTTATTGCTTGGCGGGGGCATTTTTGGAAGTCCAAGTCACAACATTATCTATTCCATCCACCGACCACCGACCTAACTCTCCCACCACTGTTTTTAAATTCCCTAAATTACCCAAACACATAAATTCCTATTGGAGTATAAATAAACAACAAAACTATTAATTCCAACCATATAATAAAATAATATTAACAATCTCATTGAATTATTGTAATCATCTTTCCTTCTTCCTATTTTATATGCTTAGAAAAAATATATCCATTTCTCTGTCGTCACCACTGAGCGAAATGACAACTGCTTTTCCATTATTGAGTTCTCCCTAAATTTCCCTTAGCTCACATACTACGCCACCCCCACCCCCACCCTAACACCCCCATCACAAAAACAAACAAAGTTACAATTTTGATTCAAAAAGTGCTATTTACAGTTAAATTTATAGCTACAGATGGAGGGTCTGAGATTTTTGAGGAGCTATTAACATGGAGGATGGCCAACAACCACCATTTTTTATGAGGTATGAACAGCTAAGCTTTTGAATAAAGAAAGGGGCCAATAAAAAAAAAACTTGTTTTTATATCATCCAGCAAGTTACTACTTGTATTTATTATTATTGTGGAGAGAGAAGAAGAAGAAGAAGATTGATTGTGTCGGTGCTTTTAAGATATTTGCTTTTTCATTTTTATTTATTTTAGGAGAATGAAAAAAAAATTCCTTTTAAGAAAATCAACGTAGAGTAGCCACAAACCTTTCTTCACTTCCAGCTTTTGCCTTTTTCATGGGTATTCTTTCTCTCTCTGTTATTCCTCCTAGTCAAGCTCTAGATTATAGGGAAACAAAAAATTTGTAATTAAGTCCCTGTATTTTCCCATAATTATACAATCAAAGAGAAAGAGAAGGAAGATATAGAGGGAAAGAGGAAGATGGAGGTGGGTGGTGGGGGTCAAAGTCGAGGAGTTGCAAGTTCAGGGGGGTGTTGTGGCGCTAAGAGAAAAAACGAAAGGCCTTACAAGGGAATAAGGATGAGGAAGTGGGGAAAGTGGGTTGCAGAAATTAGAGAGCCCAATAAGCGTTCGCGAATTTGGTTGGGCTCGTATTCAACGCCGGTGGCGGCGGCGCGGGCTTACGATACGGCGGTGTATTATTTACGCGGGCCTTCGGCCCGGTTGAATTTTCCTGAGTTGTTGGGTGGTGATGGTGGGCTTAATGATTTATCTGCTGCCTCAATTCGTAAAAAGGCCATAGAAGTTGGTGCCCAAGTTGACGCGATACAGAACTCACTTGCAACTCATCACGACCACGGCCACGGCCACGACCATCGAGAACAAAAAGTGCACTGTGAGACTGCAAGCCCGTCTGAATTGAAGCCATGTTGGTTTCAGGAGAAGCCCGATTTAAACAAGAAGCCCGAGCCCGAAGACCCAGAACAGGATTACTGGTGAGGACTGGTAATATTTAGTTACAATATTATTACTGATAATATTAGTAGTAACTATGCTAGTGTAATTTTTTTTTTGTTTGGGGGAAGAGGGGGTGCATTGGTAAGAATACAAGCGCCGCTCCAGATTGTCTTTATTCCTAGCTGGTAGCCTAGGATTGTTATATTCTCAAAACTATCACCTCTTTATTTTAATTTTTACTTTTTAAGAAATTTTTGAGCTCAAACAGTTTTGATGTTGTTATATGTAAAGGTGATTTGCGTTAATATTTTGTCTATCGCAGTTCAAATTATACGTTGTTTGGGCCTTGGTGGTGGTGGTGGTGTTTTGGGTGGGGGTTGGGGGGAATGGATAGCAAATGGTAGGATGAATTATGCGTATTGGTCATGTTAAAGACTTAGCCAATTGTTTATTAGGCGTGAAATGATGAATGATGATTGAGGAGTGAGGAGAGCGTGTGTGGCGGCGACAGAAAAGGGGAATGGGGTGTTAATTTGTTACTACTTGTAGTCAAGTCTTTTATTGTTTTAAATTATTTGTGTAGTGGTTGATATCATGAACAGTAGATGAGGGAAAGATGTCTGATAGATTATTGTAACATCCGATCGCACTACTAGTGCTACTGAATAGTGAAAAGAATTCTGGACCAGGTGGATCCAAGTGGGGAACGGCCGCGGCCACTTGGAGAGGGTGTGGATGAGGGAAACAACACTGGCCCTACAATGGCTCGAGTTTGGTGCAAAGTGGGTAATATGTGAAACTTTGTGTTATACCAACTGTGAACAAAAGTGAACTACTTTTAACGGTACTATCCGAGTCAATTTAAGCCCACCTTAATTATATTGTCAAATATTCTTTTACTTCTAGTATGGTGTTTGAGTCAATTTAGACGCACTTGACTTGAATAATTTCATCAGATGTTATTTTTCATTGATTCAAGTATTGGATAAATCTGTTTATCAATACTTAAATACAGTAGCATTTATTTAACCACGCCTATGTTTGATTGTGCATTTTGCTGTTACTTGTAGTAGCAGGGATTGAGTTCGATTCATGCTCGATTTAATAATTGTTCTAATAATATTTCAAAGGTAAAATGGCATCCGAGCCACTTAAATTTGTGTCCATTTGTCAACCCGGTAAATGAACTTACAAGTTTTCCATTTAAATGCTTTAACTTGACGGAATGTGTGCTAATAAAAACCTTTGACCATTGACTATGTTCATGTGGCAACGACTTAAATGATGTGGCTCAACTACGTGCAAACCACGATACAGGAGCGCGTGAATATAATAATTTTGATTAAAAAATATTAAAATCAGAAAAGAAGCAAATGTAAAAGAAAAACAAAAAAGAAGTTGAAAAGCTGAAAACACTCTCCCACCCCACGCCCTCCTTTCTTCTTTCACCCCTTCATTTTGTTGCTGCCTGATTCCCCTCCCCCTTTCTTTTCTCGTCTCTCCTCCTACTCCCTCTCCCACCCCCCTCTCCCCTACTACCTTCTAACAAATCTATCATGACCAAATTCAAATAGGAAAATGCTGGTTAGAAAAAATAAAGAACAAAATTTGAATTTTGAAAAAATTAATTAATTGGGTGTTGAAAATTGAAAATTTTAGAGATGATTTTGAATCTTTCTCTAAATTTCTCAACTAAAAACGAAAAGGAAGAAATAGAAGTAAAAGTGGAGGATGTTGGTCTCTAAGCCAAAATATTTATGCATCAGTGATGTAACGATCCGACCGGTTGTTTTGCTTTCTAGATCCCCGTTCCCTTAAATAACACTCCCCGTATGTGCTTTTACTATTTTATTACTTGGGGGATGGTTAGTTCGGGTTTGAAAGGGTTCGGGTTGAAATCGGACTACTTAGTTACTTAAGGTGTTATCGAGGTCCATTTGGGATTTCGATCCTGGAAATAGTTCTGTATGGTGATTTGTGACTTGCACGCAAAATTTGGTGACATTCCGAGTAGTCTAAATATGATTCGGCGCGTTCGGAGCAAGTTGAAAACTTGAAGTTCATAATTTGATTTTGGGTGTGATTCTTATATTTGATGTTATTTTACAAGTTTCAAGAGTTCGAGCGAGTCCGTATTATGTTTATGGACTTGTTGGTGTAGTTGGACGAGGTCCCGGGGGGCTCGAGTGCGTTTCGGAAAGCCTGGAGCTAAGTCCAAAACAGCTGGTGTGTTGGTTCTAGTTTCCTTCTTCGCGAATGCAGAAGGACCCTCGCGTTCGCGATGAAGGATTTGGGGACTGTGAGCTTTTGCACTTTGCGTTCGCGAATATAGGGCCTCGTTCGTGAAGGCTTGGACCCATTGGCCTTCGCGTTTGCGGTTGACTGGTCGCGTTCGCGTAGAAGCCTGGGCCTGGGCAACCCAGTTGCCTTACGCGTTCGCGAGTTGGGTCACGCGTTCGTGACGAGTAGGAGGCCCTGTGCACCGCGTTCGCGTGTGCCCTCTCACGATCGCGTAGTGTCATTTTCCTGGGTTCTTTTAGTTATCCTTCGCGATCGCGTGAGCTTGGCCGCGATCGCGATTAAGGACCACTGGGCAGAAATATTTTTTGAACGGGATTTAGGCCATTTTCTCTCATTTTTCATTTCCTTGGTCGGATTTGGAGCTCTTTGAAGAGGGGTTTTCACCTAGCTATTGAAAGTAAGTAATCCCTACCTAATTTAAGTTTAATACATAGATTGTGTGTAGATTTTAACATGTAAAATTGTGAAAATTATGGGTTTAGTTGAAAAAACTAGGTTTTGATGAAACTGGGATTTACCAGGAAAATGATTATGGAATTGGGTGAAAAATTATATATTTGATTTCTTGAGGTTATGGATAACATTTATCTTCAAATTTTTTTGGAATCGGGCACGTGGGTCTGGGGGCGAATTTTAGGAATCTTCCAATTTGGGTTGGGTAATTACTCTATTAGTTAAATTATGAACTTGTGAGTGTATATTGATAAATTTATATAATATTTGGCTAGTTTCGGGTTGTTTGGCACCAAGTTGAGAATTTAGAGCGGATTTGTGGACCGGAAGTGAGCTCGAGAATGAGGTAAGTCTCTTGCCTAACCTTGTAAGAGGGAACTCATCCCCTTAGGTGTATCTTGTTGTGTATTACTTGTGTGGGGATCTACGTACGCACTAGGCGACGAGAGTCCATGCGTAGCTATATTCTATGAGATGTCCTGGTAATCTTAGATCCGCATCATGCTTTAATTGTACTGTTATGTTTATTATGCATATTAATCGTCTCAAATAGAGCTGAGACTAGGAATTTTAAAGTTGAAATTTTCCAATTTAGATTTCTTATTTTGGGAAGAATTGAGGAATACATAATAACTCTGAGAAATCCATGTCCACTCGCGTCGCAAGTACTTCCGCGAGCAAGGTAAACTTCTCAACTCTCATGGGAGCGGGCCGTTCGCCTCGGCAATATAATAGATGCATCTATGGTTTATGCTGTTCGGCCCTCGGCAGTGCACACATTATTTTGGATCGGGCCGTACGACCTCAGCGTAAATCGTGCGTGATAATACTCGGAGCCCGATTAAACTTGACATTATTTTATGGCTTGATAGGTTATAACTTATTTAATGACAGAAATTGATTTGGAGTTAGTAGGTGTTGGTTTAAGATTTTGGAATTTATGATCAGTTAAAGAATCATTTATTCACTGCTCGCTATCGTGTCATTGTTATTGTTCACATATTCCATGTTTATTTAGAATTTCTATATTTTATTTTTTGACCCATAGTAGGTGTCTATGTCTGTTGATACCCAATTTTTTCCTCATATATTTTAAATATGCATATATATCTTCAAAGTGGTGTACATACATTATTGTTAGATTTACAAACATGTCCAAGTATTTCTATAATTTTTCTATAATTTTAAAGGCTTTAAATCAATTTATTTCTGCATTTTTTATTATACAAATATCCAATAATTACCCCTCATATCATTTTTATGATGATTTAATCCTCCAAATTTATCATTCATGCTCATATAATGCTTAAATATTTTAATTGTATTTTTAATAATTACATTTGCATTTTTAAGGCTAGAATTGCACATTTTGCAATAATAGCCCGTTTATATATACATAATTATATTATCTATACAGAAAATGACTTTTTATATTTTTATTAAATTAAGTAATTACTTTAAATCATTTCCATGCACAAATGACATTTTTATCATTTATTAATTATTTTTATAAATTATTTTAGTAATTTAAATGGGTATTTAAAACATAGCCCCTTTTTCAATTTGTTTTCGAACCTACCCAGCCCAATACCCTATCCAGCCCAATAACCCAATAACCCAATACCCAATACACTAACCCAACTACCTATACCCCTACCCGTCTAAATAACCCGCTCGACTACTAAAATCTAATCCTGGCTGTTGATCTCAGAAGATCAACGGCCCCCAATCCTCCGCCCCCTTTAATTAACCAAACACCTAAACCCTAATTCATTTTGCCCCAGCTCGCTGTCTTCTGATACTCTCCTTACCCCCTCAAACCCTAGCCCGCCGTCACACTTTCCCTCTGATTCATGGGATCTTCTCTTGATTCCCTGCCTTATTTGGCTTTGTTTCTCTACTGGCTACCCGATTTTGATGCTACTTGATTCATTTGCCTCAAATGGCAAGTGAATCTCAAGAGGCTCGAACCAGATATGGTTTAAAGTCTCTCATCTCGGCTATTTCCATTTATGTTCATCCCAATACCTGTGAGTACGACTATTTTCGTATCTTAGGGTTTCAAATCTCTGGTTCAAACCAGATTTGGTTCAAATTCTGTGTATTTTTATGAACCTGGCTATTTTTTGGTTGAATCTGTTTAGATCTTCCCGGATCTGAATCGACTTATGTTCGTTTTGGTATTTCTCCTTTAAAATTTCAATACTTCTGTCTCTATATTTTCTAGTCTTTTTCTATTATTATTCCTGACCGGTTTTATTTACCCTAAAACTAGGGTTTTGATTTCAACAGATTTTTGCAAAATAAATGTTTTAACTTTAAACATTTTCGTCTTTGTGTATCCTTTAGGGTTTCCTTATTTATTTTACTTATTTTATTTATTTTTGTATTTCTGCCTATTTTCTTAGGGTTCCGATTATTTGTTCATTCTTATTGTTTCTACCTGTTTTGCCTTTAACTCTGTCGATTAATTGCTAATTGATTTTACTTACCTAAATTAGGATTTGAAATTAGCCGTGGTGTTTATTTATTCTATTTACCTGGTCTTTCCTTTAGCAGTAGCGATTACTGGCCTGATTTTATGTTCTGATTATTAAAGTCGACTTCTAATTGATTCTGGAATTATTCCTTACCTTATTTGACTACTGATTGATTCCATTAACTGACGCTAGCCTGATTTTATGCCTGTTAATTGATCTATGCCGACCTTAATTGATTGTTAAGTTATTTTTATACCTTATTTGGGTAGGACTGGATCATTACCTTATTTGTTTACTTCATTCGGTGCTATTTAAACCCCCTTCCTCACTCCCTTTAGACAACATTACAAGACTTGAACTCTCCTATTCTCACTACTAAAAATTAAGCTCTCTTTCTTGCTCCTGTTCTGATTTCTGCACTAAGTAGCTATTGTTTGGCCGGCTGAAAGCCAATGCCAAATTACTCTGGAATTTAACTATTACTGCACCTTTACTTGCTTTCTTCTTAACTGGTATGCCCTAACATTTGCAATTTCCTTCTCTATGCTTTGTGTGATTAGCCTGTTTCAATTCCTAGCATGATTCTGTCCTTTATCTGTTAATTTGATAATACTGTTAACTTAAGACTAAGTTATTTAGAATAACAGGAATCCTCTCCTAAGTTAGTTTAAGGTTCGATTTGTTTGTCCGTTTTATACCTGTTCTGAAATATGAGCATGTAATCAAGTATGTTTGTGCTTAATTTATATGTCCTGTCTATTCTGCCTAATTGCTTCTGTGACTAAGCCATGACTGTTTCAAATACTAGCATAAGCATTTAGCTTAATCAGACTTCACCATGTTTGAACTATATGCTGAACCTGAACGTTGTTTGTTTGTTGGAGCAGTTCTGCCTGCAACTCTGTATTCTGAACTATCTTTCTTCTAAAAATTGAACTATTTTAAAACTTTCCCCTTTACCCTTTATGCACTGGTTTTCAAACTCCTACTCTTAGTCATTTAGGTTCTCACTACCCCCAGTGTGAGCACTGCCTAGGGTCCTTGAGACTCCTTTGAACTCTGACAAATTGGGGCTGGTTTTTCCAATCTTTTACGAACTCTGTGCTAAATGTGTGGTTCTAGTGTGAGCATTGCCCGGGGTCCCTGAGGCACTTTGGGAACTTTGACACACTGGAAGCCTGGTTTAATGTGTTGTGAATGGATCACTGCTATGCTTCAGAGCTGTTGTGTTTGAAGGCCTGGTTCCCAGGTTTAGATTGGGCCTATGAAGGCTCCCTATAGTGTAATCGTTATTATTATGTAATTCATTTATTCTGGGCTGTAATAATTTCTGTAATAACCGATTTGGGGTTTATTAGTAAAAGCTGTGGGGGGGGGGGGGGAGTTTCTTATACCTTTGTTGAAACTGGGTAGAGATCCTGCCTATAGGTTTAATTATGTTGATTGAACTATGTGGATACTATACTGTGTTTAGAGATCCTGCCTATACAATTTTTCATGATCATTTTGATTCTGTGTTGCACATCTGCATGCTAGAAACCCTTCTTATAGGACTTTACGTTTAATTCTGCACATTAGAAAACCTGTTCATAGGATCTACACATATTTTCACCCAATGTGCATTAGTGACCATGTCTATAGGGCTTTGTTGATTATCTTTCATAACAACCTGTTAATTTCTGTCCAAATGATTAATAGATATCATGCCTACAGGAACAAAAATCGGTTTCAGACCTAGAAATCATGCTTATAGGATTTAAAACTAATAGATATCATGCCTATAGGGTGAAATTAGTTTTGAAACTTAGAGATCCTGCATGTAGTAGTTTAAATCAACCTCGAATAGCGATTTAGGCGAGCAGGTCGAATAGCGACATTTCGAACGAGGTGACAACGTGGCACTTTGTGAGCCATAACCTATGGTTACATCGATTCAGAGTAACGTCATGACGTCGTGCGTTATTATTAAGCGTGTTCCCGATGCGTTGCGTCATTTCCCGTACTTCTGCCATTTCGATACCTGCACCGGGAATTGTCGGCTTGTTTTCCTGATACTGATGCCTGGATTGTTATAAATAGGGATACAAAACCCTTTGCCTCACTCTTTGCGTTCTCTAATACTAAAAGCTTGCATCTTCTTCTTCCTTCTTCATTTAGAGTTTCTACTCCTGTATCTTCTTCTTCCTTTTTTGTTCAGAGTTCCTGCTACTTATACTCTCGTGTTCCTGTTTTCTTTGATTTTGCTGACTTCCATTATTTACGGTTCTTCTGTGCTTATATCCTCTTCAAACATAAATAGAAATGGTTAATGCATTTTCTAGTTCTGGGAGGGCAACCGAACCTGTTCCTTTTTGGTGGTGCGCATGCCTCCCCATGATGATAGTGTTTCAGTTTCTATTGACGATGAGAGTCTTCCTACAGTGGAGGAGATAATACCTCGTAGTGACAAAGACATATATGATTTCTTGAAGGTGCCTGAAGACGACCCCGAGGTTTTAGAGTCGTTGATGAAAGAGGTACGCTTTGCTGAATTTAGAGATAGATTCAGAATTCCTGCTCGCATTGACCTAGTTCCAGCGAGGCATGATGTGGTGCAAATACATCGTCCTGGGTATTGCGCCTTCTATGCATACCTGTTCTACGTTGGTTACTCCTTTCCCATCCTCCCCTTGGCCGAGGAGTTCTGCCGCTACTACCTTGTCTGCCCGGCCCAACTTTCTCCGTATATTTACAAACTTATCCACATGCTTACGAAATATGCGGAACTAGCTGGGGTCGAGGTGACACATTGCCATTTAATGAATCTCTTCGCCCCCAGCTTCTTCAGGGGGACGATGCTACATTTTCGCCACCAGGGTAGCAAATGCTTAGTGGTGAAGATGGATGACAAAGCAAACCGCCAGTTTTGGCTCAATTACTTATACGTCACGACTGAGGACGTAATGGTAAATGCAAATGGGTTCCCCGAAGTTTGTTCAGTTAATTTCAACTGTTATCGACGTTTTGCTCTTCTTTTTGCAGCCGAGACGGAACCTCCTCCGTTGGTCGAGGACATTCACGATTGGGTGAGCCAGATTCTCCCGCCCACTACGGGGATCCATGAATGGCCAACCTTCCTTAAGAATTTTGGACCTGTGCCTTCTATGACGGGTAAGTTTGCTTGTTTTGGAAATTTATTGCTTCATGAGGGTCGATCTCTTAACCCTTCTTCTTTTTGCTTTCAGCTCGGGTTTCTTTGAAGGGGTCGAGGGCTCCTACTCCGGCGTTCTACCAGAAGAATACTGCAATAGGGTTCACCCCGGCCGTGACTGTGACCAAGAGTGCCCGACTATCTGCTTCAGTTCAACCATCAACGGCTTCGGTACCAGAGATCCCGGCCTCCCCCTTGCTGCATTTAATAGATGAAGAGTCATCGCCAAGCGAGGAGTTGGTTCCTTGTAAAAGGAGGTTGGTGGATGTCGAAGATAGAGTGATCCGAGCGGTAGACTCTACCTGGGGTAATTGTGAGTCGACTGTTGCCGCATTTGAAGATTAGGAAAACTTATCATCTGAGGTCCCGCTGTCATCGGGGACCGTGGAGGGCATATCTTTGTCTGATGCCGAAGTTGGAATTGGTGGGCCGCCTGTGGAAGTTATAGATACCGTGTTTCGAGATGAGCCATCGTCCTCGAGTCCAGTTGATGTTCCCACCACGTCTACCAACGAGAGAGGCGGAGTTACTGAGGACGGTTATGAGACGGGGTGCGACCTAGATCTTGACGAGGTTCGGATGCTGAGCGAGGGGTTTACTCGTGTTGAAGTCAGGTTGGATGGTTCCTCGATGACCATCGTGGTTCCTATAGAGCGGGGCCTACTGGTAAATACAAAGGACGTAGTTCCCTTCTTAGGTCCCTTTTGCTCCGATGTGGAGGGCAGGACCCTTGGGACATTGATTGATGCCGACCTGTCATCAGGCATAGCCAGCCTTGCCCTTAGGGTATGTTTTTCGTCCTCTCTAATTTCTGTGCCTTGCACTTTACTCTCTGATTTTGACTGATTTTCTTTTCCTTTTTCTTTTTAGACCATCATTTTGGAGATTGAGAGCGCTCGCCGAGCAGAAAGGCGTAAAAAGAAGATGGAGAAGAAGTACCATGAGCACCACAATAAGCACCGCAAGATCTGTAGGCGGTTTGGTGAGGGCGGCAACTTCCAAGCCATCAGGGATGAGCTGAAGCAGAAGGATGACGAGTTAATGAGGGTCATCGGCAAGTGCAGCGTCCTTGAAGGGGCGTTGAGGGACAAAGAAGAGGAGCTCGAGGTGACAAGGGAGTTGAGGCCCAATGCACGGACCTACAGGCCCAAGTAATTTCTCTGCGGGTTGAGCTCGAACAATGTCTGGTTAGGGCCGATGTTTTGAGTGGCGAGGTCGCTGTGAAGACAACGAATTTGGAGAAGGCCGAGTAGGCTCGGTTGGCGGCTTTGACGAGGCTTTGGAGGCCACCATCGGTGTTCTCCGATCTGAGGGGGCAAGCGATTTGGAGATGGCAAATCTCAGAGAAGAGCGGCTCGACGAGCGGATATGAAGCTAGAAAAAGAGGTTTTCGAGCCTTGGTGATCAAGTTGCCGTTCTTGAGGTCGAGAAAACGCGATTATTGGCTCATCTGTACTCCTCTCATACTTCTGCTTACCCTGATGTCCCGCGGGATTTATATGAGAAGTGGATCCACGCCGAGGCCCAGCTGGATATATTCAGAGACTTGATGACGGCGGGGAAAGTTCTTGAGGCCGACTTCGAGGATGCTCGCACTAAGGCACGTGCAGCTCGAATTGCTTGTGGCTATGACCCTGCTACACTAGAGGCCGGTGATGGTGAGGAAGATGTGGAAGGGATAGATCAGGATGCCTGGTACGAGGACGAGTATCCCGATGGCGACGACGATGGTGGAGATGGCGTTGCTGGATCAGGTGGCGAGTAATTCTTTTTCTTTTTCTTTGTAAATTTTGTGCACACTTTTGCGGGCATCTGTACTAGCCCTTGTAGATATTTGAAGTATGAAATGTTACTTTCGCTGTTAGTATCTGATTTATTTCCTTCTGTTCGGGCTTGTATGCTTCTTTCTTTTGTTCTGCCGTTTGGCCGCTTTAGTCGTAGACGTTTGGTTTATGCATGTTGAATGAGGTTAAGACAATTTATTTTTGGTTGAGCTGTTAAGTGTTAATTCGAACAATGTCGAATATAATGTGGTTAATTTAAGCGAGGTCGAATTTGACTTGTACTTAATTCGAAGCGAGATCGAATATAATATAGTTACTTTGAGCGAGGTCGAATATCCTGTAGTTAATTCGAGCGAGGTCGAATGTAATGTAGTTACTTCGAGCAAGGTCGAATGTAATGTACTTTGAGCGAGGTCGAATTTAACTTTTGTTTAACAATGCTCGTGGGCCGTATGGGTGTTAATTCGAACAAGGTTGAATGTAACCCGTGATTGATTCGAACAAGGTCGAATGTGATGTAGTTAATTCGAGCGAGGTCGAATTTAACTTGTACTTAATTCAAAGCGAGGTCAAATATGATGTAATTAAATCGAGCGAGGTTGAATGTGATGTAGTTCATTCGATCGAGGTCGAATTTAACATTTGTTTAACAATGGTCGTGGGCCGTATGGGTGTTAATTCGAACGAGGTCGAATGTAACCCGTGATTGATTCGAACGAGGTTGAATATGATTAAATTAATTCGAGCAAGGTCGAATGTGATGTAGTTAATTCGAGCGTGGTCGAATTTAATTTTTGTTTAACAATGGCCGTGGGTCGTATGGGTGTTAGTTCGAACGAGGTCGAATGTAACCCGTGATTGATTTGATTGAGGTCGAATGCAATTTTTGTTTAGTTGATGCAGCATTGCTTTGGCGAAAACACGGGTGGACTTCATGCACTTGTGCTTTTCTTATATATATTGGAGAAAATTTACATGTTTTTCGGGCTGGCATTCCAGTCCTGGTCTATTTAGTCCTTTCATTGGGCGACTTGGAGATATGACGATAGGTTGGGCCGTGAATTGACCATCCTGTGCCTTTTTTCGTTCGCACTTCGACTTAGAGTGTCCCCTTATCGCCTCGTTAAAAATCTCCTTGAGAAAACCCACTTGGGACAAAACTCAAGTGAGGGAAAAAGAGTACGACTTGGAGGACGCTCGTTCTTAAAAGTTGAAGTACTTGAGGTGGGCGATGTTCCAGTTGTTCGGTAGCAGTTTTCCTTCCATTGTTTCTAGTTGAAAGGACCCTTTGTTTGCTACTGCTGTGATTTTGTATGGGCCGTCCCAATTCGTTCCTAGTTTGCCCTCTCGCGGGTCTTTTTTTGCTTGTGTTTTGGCCTTGAGCATGTAGTCCCCGACTTTGAGCGGTCTGACGTTGGCTTTTTTGTTATAGTAGCGTTCTACCTATTGTTTTTGGGCGATCATCCTTATGTAGGCCATATCTCTCCGTTCTTTGGCTTCGTCGAGGTCCTGCTTTCTGCTTCCATCGTTCCTCGACCCGCTCTCATAGGAGTATCTGAAACTGGGTTCTCCGACTTCGATTGGTATTACTATAGGTGTTAAACGGGTGGGCCGGGCCGGGCTGGGTTGCTATTTTTTGGACCCGTACGGGTTACGGTCTGGGCCGGTTACGGGTTGGGGCTTAACGGGTTCGGATTCATCCGGGTAAAAATTGAACCATAAGGGTTACGGGTTGAGGGGGCCGGGCCGGGTTTAGTGTATTTTTGTTTTTGTATTTTGTATAACTATTGTAAGTTATATTAATACAAAGTATTAACATAAAGAATACAAGGAAGATGGGAAAAAATTGCACTTACAAATTGCAAGTGCTACATTTATTTCAAAATTCAAACTTACAAATTGAAAGATTTACATTTAACAACAAGTAAATTAACCAAAAAAGAGTAAATTCAAAGGTTTTGCATTGCCTTAGTAAGTTCTTCATAATCAATATGAACTGAGTGACCTTCTTCTGGAGTGTTAAATTCGTATGGGTTACCATGTGTTAATATATCTCCAAGTTCCTCGTCTTCTGGGCTATCAACATCTTCACGTCCTTGATTTCTTCGTTCCGATCTAATCCAATCTCTGAAACATACTAAAACTTCCAAGGTATTGCTTTCCAATGAGTGACGGGTGTCTCCAAGTTGTTGTCTTGCTTGGCTAAATGCACTCTCCGATGCAACAGTAGAAATTGGCGCATTCAGCACGTCCCGAGCCATAGCGAAAAGAACAGGAAATTGCTTTCCATTCTCATGCCACCATCCCAACGGTGAAAATTCCTTTGTGCGAGGCTCTTTTTGCTTCTGCAAGTAGAATTGAAGTTCATCAATGTTCCTGCTACTGGTTTGAGTGTTAGAAAATGTAGAAAAAATATTAAAACTATCAAGGCCTTCTTCATCATCTACAGTAGCAGAAGTGCTACAGTGCATAGTGGGATTAACATTGCCTACAGTACGAGCAGCATCATCAATTACATTTGCGTAATAATTATATAATTGTTGTAAATAATCATTTAGCTTGTTCATAGAAACATATAAATCTGGGGTTTCAGTTGGTCCAATCTCCATATAAGTATATAAAGCATTCATTAATTGGTGACAACCAGACATCTTAGTAGAAGGATTTAAAACAGCACCAATTAAGTAAATCGGAGGAATTGGAAAGAAATATTTTTTGAATTTTGCTTGCATTTTTTCCACAACATCCTTTTATTGTTCTTTCTTCTTAAATTCAAAGAGTAGAAAAGAAATTTCAGCTATATGTACTAAAGCCATAGTAACAGTAGGGTAATATGCTCCAGAAAACTCAACAGTAGCTGTATAAAATTTATGTAAAAATTTAACAACATCATTAATAACCTCCCAAGTACTAGTTGTTAACATACGGTTTGGATCAGTACAATGCACATTAGCAACTTCAGTTATTGGGAATCTATATTTGTAGCAACATTTTAAAATATATATGTATAATTCCGTCTAGTAACAATTTCGTTTGGCATGAATCTGGGTTTAAGGTTATACTGGACACACTTATTCTTAAATTTCTTTATTCTAGATTGTCTATTATTTCCTTGAATAACACCAACTGCTCTTCTAACATGAGTAATCTCAGTTGAAAATAAATCAAGTCCATTTTTAACAAATAAATTATAAACATGACATGCACACCTAACATGAAAAATTTCATCAAGGGTGGTTGCAAATGCAGTTTTAATATTGAAATTGCGGCATTATTGTTAGAAGCATTATAAAAAGACATACACAATACTTTTTGCTTGAGATTATAAAATTCAACAACTTCACAAATAGTACTACTTATAAACGCAGCAACATGACTCTGATCTTCATCATATCTAAAAGCGATAATATGTTTTTGCATACAAGTAGTATCATCTATGCAATGACATGTAATTGTCAAATAATCATTTCCATTAACAGCATGGCCAATATCAGAAGTTAGAGAAACTCTACAAGGAAGGTGGCTAAACAAATAACGTATGTATGTTTGATATTGTCCATGAAGTCTAAAGATATCAGCTCTACAAGTACTTCTAGGTATACCTTTAAATAAAGGATTGTAAATCCTTTGAATATACATAATAAGATATGATGAAGAAGCAAAAGAAAAAGGTAGACAACCTAAAGCAATCATTTTTGCTAACTCCTCACGATCCTTCATTTTATCATATTTCAAAAGTCCTCCAGTAGTAGGGTTAATAGTTATTTCATTTCCATCACCATCAGAGCCCCATTCTATGGGATGTGCAATTCTCATATGTCTACTAAGGTCCCAGTCCCCCCTAAATTTCCTCCAGTCAAATGTTTAAAATCATCTTTACAAAGTTTGCATCTAACTCTGTCAGTACCTTCAATTATTTCAAAAAAATTCCAAACCTTACTTCTTTTTCTATGATTAGTAGTCGGAGCCACATGTGGTCTACTACTAGTGCCACGACCACCACCCCTTGTAGCAACTCCAACACTACCAGCTCCAGCACTAGTAGGTGTAGCTGGTATCTCATCTTCCATTCCTAATTCATTATCTTCTATTCCAAATCTTCTTGTAATTGTTCATAATCTATATTATCATTAGGCGATGTTTCGGAAACATGTGTAAATAGGGTATTACTATTACTACCAGATGCTGAAGCACTACCTCTTTTTTTATTTCCCCTACCAGTAACTTTTCTACACGCTCTTTTAGCAGCATTCAACATATTGTAAAAATTAAAGTATAAGCTAAAATTAAATATGCAATTAAAATAGTAAATAAGAGAAAGAGTTGGAGGGAGTGCACCGCATTCGACAATAAATTGAGCACTTGATTACGCAATTCCGATGTTACCACGAACAAACGTCAAGCAAGTATTTCAATTTTGAAGTTCAATTGTTCAAACTTCAAAATCCGAATGATAAAACACGATAAATTAAGTTCAAGAAAAGAGAGCCAAATAAAATTAGAAGATGAATTGAAGACTTGAAGTCTTGAAAATTGGAGAATAAGAGAATGAGAGAAATTGAGATTGAGAAATGAGAGTTGAGTGAAGAAATGAAGAAGGGGGGGGGGGTATTTATAGTTTTTGAGAAGGTTAATTTTGTAAATTAAAAAAGGGTTAAAATTTTAAAAAAAGGCTATTTATGCAATTCTCCCGTTGGCTAACGGATCAATTCCAGGTTTGACCGTTGCCAACGGTCAGTGGGCCCCACATAATTCGAAAAAAAAAAAATTATAGCCGTTGTACCGGGCCGGTTAAACCGGTAAGAGTTACTGTTCACGTGGACCGGGTTTAACCGGTTCGGTTAACCGTTTAAAAAAAGTAAACGGACCAACCCCCTCTACCCCTCCTACCCAGCCCACCCGGCCCCCTATGTACCGGGCCGGTCCCGTTTCGGTTTTAACCGGTTTGGGCCGGTCCGATTCCGGGTCAACCCGGCCCGTTAGACACCCTTAGGTATTACTGCATCAGTCCCGTAGACTAACGAGTAGGGCGTCTCTCCTGTGCTCATTTTTGGCATTGTGCGGTATGCCCATAACATTTCTGGCAGTAATTCTGGCCATAATCCCTTGGCGTTCTCAAGCTTTTTCTTCATGATGTTCAGTATTGACTTATTCGAGGACTCTGCTTGCCGGTTACCTCGGGGGTGGTATGGGGTGGAGAATATTCTCTTGATATGCCACTTCTTGAAGAACTCGGTGACCTTTTTCCCGGTGAATTGGGGTCAGTTGTCACAACTGATCTCTTTGGGGAGGCCGAAGCAGCACACAATATTTTTCCATATGAAGATGATCACTTCTTGTTCGCGTATCTGGATGAATGCTCCTGCTTCTACCCACTTAGAAAAATAGTCAGTTAAAACCAAAAGAAATTGTACGTTACCTCGCCCCGCAAGGAGGGGGCCGACGATGTCCATCCCCCACTTGATGAAAGGCCCAGGGAAGGTGACCGAGTGGAGGTGCTCGCCCGCTTGGTGGATCATTGGGGCGTATTTTTGGCATTGCTCGCATTTTCTCACGAAGTCAGCGGCCTTTTTTTTTCATGGTGGGTTAGTAGTAGCCTGGTCATATGAGACATCTGACCAGAGCTCGATTGTCGGAATGAGCTCTGCAGTGGCCTTTGTGGACTTCTTCTAACATGCGTCGTATTTGATTTGGGCCTAAGCATTTTGCTAGGGGATCGCAATACGTCCTTTTGAATAGGTCGTTGTCGATGATGCTGTACCTGGACACTTGCATTTGAAGTTCTTGGCTTCTTTTTTATCATCTGGGAGCACGCCGTCCTGCAAGTATGTAACAATACGGTTGTGCCAGTCCCAAGTTAGACTTATAGTCCTTACCTCGATTTGATCGATCGATGATTGGAGGAGGGTGACCACGTTTCCTTCTCCGGTTATGCTTTTAGTGGCCGCCGCTAATTTGGAGAGACCGTCTGCTTCGATATTTTGCGCTCGAGGGATCTGGTCTAGCTGGCATTCATCAAATTCGGGTAGCAGCTTGCTGTTCTTGGCCTAATATTTTTTTAACCTTTGCTCTTTGATATGGAAAGTCCTTGTGACTTGGTTGACGGCGAGTTGAGATTCGCAACGTAGGATGACCCGCCTCACTCTGTACTTGAGTGATAGCCTTAATCCTGCAATCACGGCCTCAACTCAGCCTCATTGTTAGTCACGTCGGGGTATCTTATGGACTGGCGAATTACTTCGCCTGTCGGGACCTCGAGTACGAGTCCCAGTCCGGACCGTGATGCATTAGAGGCGCCATCGGTGCACAAAATCCATAGATGCTGTATTTGTGGAGAAGCGTGGGCGGCTTCTCTTTCAACTTCGGGAATTAGTTTTGTGCTGAAGTCGGCGACAAAGTCGGCAAGTACTGCGACTTTATCACCGTCCGCGGTTGATATGTGATATCATGTTCGCTCAATTCTATGGCCCATTTGGCCAATCTGCCCAATAGGTCGAGCTTATGCAAAATACTTCTCAAGGGAAAAGTCATGACTACCGAGATGGGGTGGCGCTGGAAGTAGGGTCTAAGCTTTCGTGAAGCTACGACCAAGGCCAGGGACAATTTTTCGAGGTGGGAGTACCTCGTCTCGGCGTCGACTAAGGTTTTGCTAATGTAATAGATAGGAGATTGCGTACCTTTATCTTCTCGGACCAGGACTGCACTTACCTCCACTTCGGATACGGCTAGGTAGACGAGGAGGCATTCTTCGGGCTCCGCTTTGGAAAGCAGTGGCGGTGATGATAGGTAAGCTTTTAACTCCTTCAGGGCTTCGACGCACTCGGAGGTCCATTGGAGGCGTTGTCTTTCTTAAGTACGCCAAAAAACTTGTGGCATCTGTCGGATGACCGCAAGATGAATCTCGTAGGGCGGCTATACGGCTGGTCAGTCTATGAACCTATTTTTTGTTGGTTAAGTGCTCTGGTATCCCCTCTATAGCTTTGATTTTGTCGGATTTGACCTCGATGTCTCGTTGTGGTACTAGGAAGCCTAAGAATTTTCCTGAGGTCACGCAGAATGCGCATCTTTTAGAATTTAGTTTCATTCCATATTGCTTGAGTATATCGAAGGCTTCTTTCAGGTGGTCGATGTGATCTTCTTTCCTTTTGGACTTGACCAACATATCGTCTATGTAGACTTTCATGGTCAGCCGAGTTGATCATTGAACATTTTGTGACTAATCATTGATATGTCGCCCCCGTATTTTTCAGTCCGAAAGGCATAACTTTGTAGTAGTACGTTCCTTGGTGGGTGATGAAGGTAGTTTTCTCCTGGTCTTCCTCTTCCATGAGGATTTGATTGTAACCAGAGTAAGCATCTAAGAAGCTCAGCAGTTCATGCCCGATCGTTGCGTCAATGAGCTGGTCGATATGGGGTAGCGGGAATGAATCTTTAGGGCATGCTTTGTTTAAATCTGTAAAGTCTACGCACATCTGCCATTTTTCGTTCTTCTTCTTCACCATGACCACATTGGCCACCCACTGAGGGTATTTTGATTCCCTGATGGAACTGTTCTATAATAATTTTTCAACCTCCTTTCGAACATCATCATTTATTGCAGAATTGAACTTCTGCCTAACCTGTCTCACCGGGGGGTGGAGCGGGTCGACGTTCAATTGGTGCATGGCAATCTCTTTCAGGATGCCTAGCATATCTGCATGGGAAAAAGGCGAACAAGCCTACGTTAACGGTTAGGAATTGACGGAATTTACCTGGTTCTTAAAGTTTGCAGCCGATATAGGCTTTCTTGCTGTGGTCATTGTCATCAAGTTGAATGGGATAGAGGTCTTCTACGGCTGATCCCGCGGCCTCCACCGCTTCGGGATCTCTGATGATGTCTTCCTTTCATCACAGCTCGACCTCGACCTTGTTAATTTCTATGCCTCTTTTGCTTTGCCCTTCATTTGTTGGGTAGTCGTACAGTCTAGGGCGATGCAGTATCATTGTCGAGATGTGCGTTGTTCTCCTCATATGCTGAATGTTCCCCACAGGGTTGGAAATTTGATAATTTGGTATAAGCTTGAAGGAATGGCCCTCATGGCGTGTATCCTGAGTCTTTCTGTTATGGTATATATACGCCGTATCCTGATCCACGATGTGGAACGTGGTTTCCAGGGTGACGCCGCCGGCCAGGAGGGGGAGCGTGATTTCTCCAGATGTTCGTTCAACCGCATTGTTAAAACTTGTTAGCGTGATGCAGCGTGGCACTACCTTATCCTCGAGTTTCATCTGTGCAATTACTCGAGGGTGGATAATGCACGCTCCTCTCCCATCATCGACCATAATGCGTCTTACATCTGTATCTAATAATCGTAAAGTGATAACAAGGGCATCATAATGAGGGAAAACCAAACAGTGGGTATTTGACTTATCGAAGATGATACTTTCTTTGAGTCCGTCGTATCGTTCATGAGTGATCGACCGTTTGAGTTTGTGTTTGTGCAAATACTCGAGGGTGGATAATTTATGTGCCGCTCCCATCATCTACTATAATGTATCTTACATCTGTATCTAATAATCGTAAAGTGATAACAAGGGCATCAGTGAGGGAAAACCAAACATTGGGTATCTGACTTATTGAAGGTAATACTTTCTTCGAGTTCGTCGTACCGTTCATGAGTGATCGACCATTTGAGTTTGTGGGTCGTGGTAAACTTTACGCTATTGATCGATGCGTTGCCGCCGCCTCCGATGATCATTTGGATGGTACGAGTTGGTGAAGGTAGTTTTGGTGGCCCCTTGTGTTGTTCATGTCCTCGGGCAAAGTTGGCCCTTCCTCGATCGCTCAACAGCTCTTTCAAGTGCCCTTGGTGAAGAATGTTCACGAACTCCTACCTTAGAGCAATGCAGTCCTCAGTTTTATGACCTCGCTCCTAGTGGAATTCGCAGAGGGCTTTTGACTTCCTAGTGCTTGGGTCGGACCTCTTCTTTTGTCGCCACTTCACTTTTAGGCTGAGCTTCTCCAACGCGTAGACTGTTTCTGAAGGTGAGACACAAAAATTGTAAGCTGATAGTAAGGGTGCATACCTCTCTTGCTCCGGGACCTACTTCATGACGGGAGGGGGCATGATGGCACCACTAATATATGGTTCATACCTTTCTCGGTTGGGTCGTGGAGCTGCTAGATCTCTTCTGGCATCATTTCTTCGGTCTTTCCTGGACTCGGCTTGTGCCGAGTTAACCGTTTGGTCAGTCCATTTAGGTCGTCTTCGTCAGCACAGACTTCGGCACAATAGGCATTTTTATGGGTTTATAGTACCTTAACTTCATATTTTGATGATCTAACAAACTTATTATGAAAGAACCAGATAAGGAACCTGATACACTTGGTACACAACTCATTCAACGAATTCAAGCTTATGTGAGTTGCTATGACTTTAGGAGATAAAGAATCAACACAGGGGCGTGATCCCATTGGGTTCTCCTGACAACTGTACGAAGACAGCTGGAAAGTGACTGCCTGCACTGAACACACAAACAATGCAGCACAGTGAAACCATCACTTCTCATTGGGAAGGATCTTGTACCAACCAAGTGACTACATCATGCAAGTGATGTCATCCAAGTTGTATTAACAATAAACATTACAACAAAACATCACTTGAACACTTGAGAATTCATTCAAGCATTCTAAGCATCTGAAAATCAAGCATTCAATTCTCAAGTGCATCAAGAATAAAGTACATGCTACTAGGGACCAGTTTTAATAACGAGTCTCTTGTATGTCCTTAGTTGAGTTGTAACTTTGTAATTGTTCTTCATTGTAATTCCTACTTTGCTTATCTATAAGCTTTAATTAGTAACCCTTTGTAAACCATAAACCTTTAGTGTTTATGTCGTGACTAGAGTTAGTCATGAGTTGAAGTCTTTGTAATAGGTGTATTGCAAAGTGGCTTGTAATAGGTGTATTGCAAAGTGTCTTGTAATAGGTGTATTACAATTTAGTGAGGGATTAAGAGTTTAATTCCTAGATTGCATAGGTTGTAATATAAAGATTGCTCATAGTGAAGTTGAAATCCTACCAGTGTAGGTCGTGGTTTTTGATCCCCTTGAGCAGGGATTTTTCCACGTAAAAGTTCCCTATTCCATTTAGTTACTATTGCATTAGCCTTATCTGTGGAAACCTATATAGGACCTGGTCTCTATATAGTTTGGTGGACTAATATATTCTATCAATTGGTATCAAAGCGGGTTCTTTCTATCAGGTTAACACCTAGAAATGATCTTCATGGTTGCTCCACCAAACTTCGAAGAGGGTCAATCTACCTACAGACCACACATTCAATGGCCAATATTATGGGTGGTGGAAGACAAGGATGCATGAATTTATCATGGCTGAAGATTCCGAGCTGTGGGATGTTATATGTGATGGTCCTTGTGTCCCTACAAAAAAGGTCGAAGATCCTACTGTGACAGTGCCTAAGACGAGGAAAGAATACAACGATGCTGAGAGGAAGGCTATGGAGAACAATTTTCGTTCCAAGAAAATTTTGGTGTGTGGTATAGGTCCTGATGAATACAATAGGATTTCAGCTTGCCAATCTTCCAAAGAGATATGGGAAGCTTTACAAACAGCACATGAAGGAACTACTCAAGTAAATCAATCTAAGATTGACGTGCTCACCACAAAGGATGAGCTCTTTAGAATGAAGGACGAAGAATCCATTCAAAACATGCACACTCGATTCACTTCCATCATAAATGAGCTACACTCGCTTGGTGAAATCAATCCTAGGAACAAGCTCGTGAGGAAAATTCTCAGTGTTTTGCCCAGTTCCTGGGAGAGTAAAGTGAATGCCATTATTGAAGCAAAGGATTTGCAGGAGCTGACTATAGATGAGCTGATTGGGAATTTGAAAACCTATGAAATGAAGAAGAATAAGGACAGTGAAAGAAGAGAACCAAAGAAGGAAAAGAACCTGGTACTCAAGGCAGAAAGCAATGACTCAAGTGGCGAGGATAGTGACATGGCTTACTTAACCAGAAGGTTTCAGAAAATGTTTCGAAGGAATGGAGGTATACCAAAGATGGGCAGCTCTAGCAAGCCAAAGAATTATGACCTCTGTCATAAGTGTGGAAAGCCAGGGCATTTCATCAAAGATTTCCCTCTCCTAAAGCAAGAACACTTCAAACACAACTCTGACAAAGGAGCCAAGAGGAACCCGGTTCCTGATAAACGCTTCAAAAGAAAGAACGCCGCTGACAATGTTATGAAGCAAGCTCTTGCAGCATGGGGAGATTCTTCCAGCGAGTCTGAAGAAGAAGATGATGCATGTGATAGCTCAATGATGGCAGTTGAAAGTGAAGCAAATGAGTATGACTCAATATTTGCTTTGATGGCCCAATTAGATGATGATGAAGACGATGAGAATGATGAGGTAAATTTTTGGGATGTTCAGAGAAATCTGAAATCGTACTCTCCTAAAAAACTCATGTCATTAGCTAACGTGTTAATTGGAGCTTGCCATAGTCTTGTAAATGATAAGGATGCCTTAACTATGGAAGGAGATGCTGAGAAAACTAGAGATGACTTGGTAGTTTATGTTGTTGATTTGAGGGAAACTATAGATAATCTGGAAAATGAAAAGGAGGTTCTAGGTGAGAAAATTACTAGTGTAGAACATGAAAGAGATGATCTGATGGTAGTAGTAGTTGACCTAAAAGAAACCATTGTGAAATTTCAGTAAAGAACAAGATGACTTAGTGGAGAAAGTGGCTGTTATTGAGTAGGAAAGACATTACCTCTTAGTGGTGATTGTAGACTTAAAGGAAACAATAGAGGAACTCAAAGTTGAATGTAGGCCTGGGAATTCTGGAAAAGGAAAAGAAGTGGCTAGCGAGGCACATATTAAACTTGAAAACGAGTTAAATGCAGTAAAAACTAGTTTGTGTGCTGAACTTGAGAAAAATAGACAACTTCAAGCAGAATTGGAAAGAGTAAAAAGTGATCTTGAGAAGTCTCTTAAGTGGACCTGGTCCTCAGATGCTATTACTGCCATGTACGTTAACAATGGTGGAAACAGGCAAGGAATAGGGTTTCAAAGGGAGAGAACTCCTTATAACCCTCATAGCAAGTACGTTACTGTGCCTGATAATTGGTTGTGTACCCATTGTGGGAACAATGGGAATTTCAAAGAAAATTGCCAAGCCAGGGTTCAGTCTCTTCAGAAAAACAAAGTTTTTGCTGAAAGAGGACTAGGTGCCACCCATAAAAAGCGCGTGTTACCTGCATGGACTAGAAGAGCACTTATTCATCCCTATTCTTATTACAAAGGACCCAAACTTGTTTGGGTTCCTAAATCTAACCCTTGATTTCCTTGTGCAGGGAACAGTGAAAGAGAGCAGTCAATAATGGTTCATGCACAGTGGATGCTCAAAGCACATGACTGGGAATACCATGGACTTTCTTTCACTAAAAGCCCTGCAAAGACAGAGTGTATCCTTTGGAAATGGGAAAAAGGGGTACATTCTTGGTGTTGGAAAAATTAGAAAATCACTCACTCGCTCAATTGAGAATGTGTACTATGTCAATGGTCTTAAGTACAATCTCTTGAGTGTTTCTCAAATATGTGATAAAGGAAACAAGGTGGAGTTCTTGTCAAAGATATGCACAGTTACAAATCTAGTAACTGGTGAAGTGGTACTTATAGCCAAAAGATACAAGAATATCTACGTTGCTGATTTCGAGTCCCTACAAAGTGGTGATCTTAGCTGCTTGAAAGCAGCTGATGATGATGCTGAATTGTGGCACAGAAGGCTGGGGCATGCAAGCTTCTCTCTACTGAATAAACTTGTTCAGAAGGACCTGGTTCATGGTCTGCCCAAGTCAAAGTTCAAAGAGCACAAAGTTTGTGATGCCTGCGCTAGAGGAAAGCATGTGAAATCCTCATTCAAGCCAAAGAAGGATGTCAGCATCTCAAAACCACTTGATCTCCTTCATATGGATCTATGTGGCCCAATGAGAGTGCAAAGCAGGGGAGGAAAAAGATACACACTACAAAAAAGAGGTCTTTAGCGGCAATAAAAAGGGCATTAGCGGCAATAACAATAATCGCTATATCATTTACCAGCCATTATTGTTTAGCCGCTGAAGTCGGGGTCGGCAAAGCCTTTAGCGGCTTTTATCACAAAAGCTGGTAAAAGGTATGGCTTATTGCCGCTAAATATCATTTGCTTTGACGGCAACTGTTTGCGACAATTATGATGGTTGCTAAATCCAAGCTAAAACGGCTATTAATGATCTTTTAGTGTCCATTTTTATCCGCTAAATTTAAAATAATTGTCGCTAAAAGTTTCATACCTTTAGCAGTAATTATTTTGTGGCAATTAAAATGGCTAATATACTAGTAAATTCAATTAAATTGCCGCTAAGTCATCTTAAACACCAATTATAATGGCTACAATATCCTCTATGGAAACATCATATTTTTCTCTTTTATCATCCATTTTATAAGTGGTATATCCTGTTAAATTGGCACTAAAAATCACAAGCTATAACGACTATAGTTTACCCATCATTAATAATAGTTATTACATTCATTCAAAAAAATGATCCAAATAACAAAAAATATTAATATTAATTCATAAAAATATAATGTATCTCATTAAATATTAACAAATAAAAGGATGTACTAATCCAAAATATTAATATCATAGTAACTAAAAAATAAACTTATATACTATTTGAAGTAAATAGCTAATGTCATTATGTGACTAATCCTAACGAATAATAGTCTTCAAATAATTTTTGCAACTCTTCATGATATTGAAATCTTTGACCCGCTAAATTATCGACATCAGACTGTATGACCTGAAATTATAAAATAACTATGTCAATAGATGAATATATGAGCATTATATATGTACACATAAGCAAGCAAATCTTCTTTGTCTACTAGCCATCACTAATATAAGAGGAGAACAAGAGAGAGGTGATCGCACCAATGTAGATAGCAAAAACATATAAACTTTATGCAAGACTTGGAGGGATTTCACTTAAGAAGAAGCTGCAGTTCTGCACTAAATATTTTGCTCATCTGAAGAGTTCCATTTTATAAAACTAAATGAAGGCTAAAACATTTGAGAGCAAGAGTGATAACAATGCGAGTAATAGAGCAGTAGCAGTGAGAACAACAACCAGTAGAAAAAAGCAGTTAAGGCAAAAGCATTTGGGAGTATGAAAAAGTAAGTGCATCTTTTTTAGAATTGTAGTTTACAATTGAGTGCAGTCAGTAGAGAATGAGCGTGTGAGAGAGAGATCCCAAAAAAAAAATCTTACGATTGCCTTGGCAGAATCATCATCCAGTGGTCTACCATCCTTACATTTTTTATGAGTTAATAAGAAAATTTGTGCTCGTATAGGCTCTATCCCATTTGCAGCCTTTTGGACCCTCCTGTGTGAGGCATCTTTTGATTGGCCCTATTGTTTCTATTTGATTGGGTACGCCTCTGTCATTAGAAAATTAAAACGATATCTTATCAATTATGAATAAAAATTGAGCATAACTAAAATCAAAACGCTGAAAATAATTGATAGGTTACAAGTACTTTGGGCATAAGTACTTTACTCTATGTTTTGATGATCTAACAAACTTACCATCCAGAACCAGATAAGGAACTTGTTACACTTTTACAAGACCTTAAGATTACAAAGTTCCAGGTTGGGATCCAGCGTAGGATATAACATAACTCTTCAGAGTGAAAGGAACAGTTGAGGGAACAGGTCCCTACCGGTTCCCGAGGAGACTGTATGAAGTCAACTCTCCAGTTGGAAAGTTGCTACCTGCACACGCTACTGTACAGGAACAGTGCAGCACTCAACTTTCTGTGGAAGGCTTTTTACCTACCTTGCTTACATCATTGTATATGATGTCACACATGTATAAATACAATTAAGGAAGGTAAAACAACTTACTTCATGAGAGAACAAGATAAGGAATATGATACAATTAAGTTCCCTTGCATTCCGAATAATTAGTCAGATGTCTGGTCCAATTCTCAATGAAATCAGATAAGGAAACAGCAAATAGACCAGATAGGGATTAGTTTTCCTCGTCGTTGTACAGTCAACTCTACAGCTATAAAAACTGCTGCACTGTACCGTCTAGCAGACTGCTGCACTGTACCGTCTGACAGCACTACAACAGCACAATTGTAACTTGCTAAGGCCAAACTAAAGGGCACTTTATTGCATCATCCTTGATGACATCACATACACATATTATCAACCTGAGGCAAGGGATTTCATCTCTCTAACACTTGCAAAATCAAAAGAAAATATTCTCTCAAGTGCTAGCCACAACCTCTCTCAAGAACAAAGCTGCTGCAACCTCAAGGACCAGATCCAAAGATTGAAGATATCCTAAGTCCTTATGTTTGTTGAGTCTTTGTTATTTGTTCTTCATTTGTAACTCCTACTTAGCTTAGTTAGAAGCATTGTGTAGGAACCCCTTTGTAAAACCATCAACTTTCTGAGTTTGTGTTGTGACTAGAGTTAGTCATAAGTTGAAGTCTTTGTAACTAGTGAGTGACAAAGTGATTTGTGGTGCATCACAAGTTAGTTGAGTTGAAGTCTTTGTAACTAGTGAGTGACAAAGTGGCTTGTGGTAAATGTATCACAAGTTAGTTGAGTTGAAGTCTTTGTAACTAGTGAGTGACAAAGTGGCTTGTGGTAAGTGTATCACAAGTTAGTTGAGTTGAAGCCTTTGTAATAGAGTCATTACAAAGTGGCTTGTAATAGTGTGTTTACAAGTTAGTGAAGTTGAAAGCCTACAAGTGTAGGTCATGGTTTTTGTCCCCTTGAGTTGGGACTTTTCCACGTAAAAATCCTCTGTGTTCTTTATTTACTGCCGAGTTACTGTGGGAACAATTAGAGAACCTGATTCCCTATAATGCTTGGTTTTACAGTCTGTTTCTTACAGTGGGAACTGGTAGAGAATTTGGTTCTCTATTATAACGACCCGACTGGTTGTTTTGAACAATTGCATCCGGTTCGGAAGTTTGAGTTCAAGAGCAGCTTCACATTATGTATAACGACTTGTGTGCAGGGTTGGATTCAGTTTTCGGATGAATCGGAGTCGAATCGGAAAGAAGGAATATAGTTCTGGAAGTTTAAGTAGAGAGAATTGGACCGGAATTTGACTTCTGAGTAAACGGCTCCGGAATGAGTTTTGGGTGATGTCAATAGCTTCGTATGGTAATTTTGGACTTGGGCTTGTGTTCGAATTTGGGTTTGGAGGCCCGTAGGGTAATTTGGGGCATTTTGGTGAAAGTTGGAAAAAGTTGAAGTTTGAGAAATGGAGAGGTTTGACCCATAGTTGACTTTTATGTTATCGAGGTCGGAATGCGATTCCGAAAGTTGGAACAGCTCCGTTATGTCATTTGGGACTTGCCTGCAAAATTTGGTGTCGCTTGGAGTTGATTTGATATGGTTCGGACGCTTGGTATGATGTTATGGGATGTGTTGGTACATTTGGTTGAGATTCCGGGGGCCTCAGATGAGTTTCGGGGTCCGGGCATATCGGTACTCTGAGATGGTTCTAGCACTTTTGGGAGTGCGGGCCGCACCAAAAATATGCGGACCTCAGAGGAGTGTGCGTACCGTACTAAAATTTATGCCGACCTCAGTGCGGACCGCATAATTTGGATTTTGGTGTGCGGCCGCACATCAAGATGTTCCCCAGGTGCACTGGTCTGACTTCGGAAGCCTATATCTTTTGATCTACAAGGAATTTTGAGATGATTCAAAAATGAAAGTTGTAGTCCTTCGTGTCTAGTTTCCAAAAAGGTAAAGAAATCACAACATCTGTAGAGAAAGTTATGGCCAAAATACTAAAGCTTGTTACTGCAGTCAAATGCTCCGCGGACAACACTGGTTTTGTGCGGACAACATTGGTTTTTGTGCGGTCAGCAGTGGTGGAAATCCGGGAGGTGCCCTATAAATACAAGGTTTAGGGTTTTATTCCATATTTTGACCTAGAGAGCTCGAATTTCGGCAATTTTTCAAAGGTTTTTCAAGAAATTCATCGGGGTAAGTGATTCTAACTCGGATGTGGCTAGAGTACATGAATCTATCATTGAATTCATCATTTAATTCGTGATTTGGGAAGAAAATTTGTGAAATCTTTCAAAAATATAAAATGATGATTTGAAGGACCAAATGGTATCGGAATTGGATAATTTTTGTATGGGCGAACTCGTATCGGAATGGGTATTCGATTTTCGTAAATATTGTCGGGTTCCGAGGTGCGGGCCCGGGGAGTTGACTTTTGTTGACTTTTTACAAATTGTATAAGAATCATAGTTTTGTTTATTGGAATTATTTTCTCTTGCATTTTTAGATGTGTTCAAGTCGTTTTTGGCTAGATTGAGCCGAGCATTGATGAACTGGTAAAGGAAAAGCTAAATTGAGTATAGAATTGGCCGGATTGAGGTAAGTATCTTGCCTAACCTTGTGTGGGGGACTTCCCCTTAGGATTTGAGTCTTCCATGCTAATTGTAGTCTGTGCATGCAAGGTGACGAGTGTGTGCTCGGACTTATTTGTGAGAAATTTGCCTCTAGGGTTCTTAGGTCCTTATGTGGAAAGCATCCCGTTATGATTGGGTTTCCTAATTTCTTAACTTGACTCTATATGCTCCATATGACGTTAGATTTTCTTTAATTCTCACGTGTTACATTGACCCTTAATTGTCTTAATTGAAGTGATTGTCTTCCTTATTGTTTTGATACTTCTTGATTATGAGTTCCTCTATGACTTCGTCTGAATATTTTACATGTCCAATTGTTGTGGTTATCGGCATAGTTATCACGTTCTTATTATGCCTTGTTATTTTGTTGAGGTTATCGTGCTTCTTGGTTTTCCCGTGACCCTTATTATTTACTTGTTGATTCCCTTGCCGGGACGTTATCGCTTATGATATTGTCTCCCTTGCCGGGATTTTGTTGTTATACTCTTGTTCCCTTGCAGGGATTCTTTTATGATTGATGATGATTTGCAAATAGGAGCGGGTTGCACGCCTGCAACAAGATATACGAAATGGGAGCGGGTTGCACGCCTGCAACAAGATATATGAAATGGGATCGGGTTGCATGCCTGCAACAAGATATATGAAATGGGAGCGGGTTGCATGCCTGCAACGAGCTATATGAAATGGGAGCGGGTTGCACGCTTGCAACGAGATATATGAAATGGCAGCGGGTTGCATGCTGCAACGAGATATGTGAAATGGGATCGGGTTGTACGCCTGCAACGAGATATGTGAAATGGGATCGGGTTGCACGCCTGCAACAAGATATGAAATGAAAGTGAAATTCTGTGCTTGTTTTCCTTATCCTTGTTAGTAATTGGATTTTGGTGCCGTGCACTTTCTGTTTGCTATGTTTATTTGCTGTTACCAATTCAAGTGTTTAACTATTCAGATTCCTTTACCGTTGTGATCCTTTGTGAAGGAACCCCATCATGTTTTCAATATTTTGCCGTATTTATATACATATTTTAATACTTCAAATTTCAATAATTTTTTCATCTTCAATTCATTTAGTTACTCAATTGAATTCTCTTAAACTGTCCGAGGTTGTATTTTACTTAAAAAGGGGATTTCTACTAAGATAATTTATTATATTTCTTGTTAAAGGTAATATTTCATTCGATGTTGTACTTTAATTGAAAATGGTACTTTCTTTATTTAAATGATTTCTAAAAAATAACTTCATCTTTTCTTGCTGAGTTCCTAATTGGTTTAGAAGCTGTACTCCACTTATGTTATGTAAATCAGACTCCTTGAACATCTTAATTGCATTGGTTATAGACCCTATGAACCGAGTAACTTGAGAACATTGTTGAGTAAAGTGAGATAGAAATATGTGGGCACGAGGTGCCGGGTGTGCTAAAAGTTTTGTAGTTGAGGTTATGATATGAGACATCGAGTTTGAGATGGATGGAAATTGTACATCAGAAACGATATGATTTATTGAGCTGGCATCGCTTTCCTTGTTTGAGTAAATTTTTCTTTACTTGTCTGTGTTCCAGCTATGTTGGTGTTAATTTATCTGGTTATCTTCCTCTCCACCTGTGTTCCTCTTTATTGTTTCTACTGATTATAGTTTGTTCTTTCCCTGCTGTTGATATTACTATGTCATTTTTAGGTTGATAGTTTATTATCAAATCCTGTTCAATTTATTTGACCAGTAGGTGCCTGGACTGTTCCTTGTCACTAACCCACCGAGATTAGTCTTGATACTTACTGGGCACCGCCGTGTTGTGCTCATACCACACTTCTGTACATTTTTGTGTACAGATCCAGGTATTTGATCGGTAGTAGCTGTGCGGGTCGTTGCGGTGGAGACTCAAGGTAAACTTGCTACAGCATTCGCAGGCCTCGGAGTCACCTTCATTTGTACTTATTTCCATTTGTTCCTTTTGTTTCGGAGCAGTGATGTATTTATTTTGTATAACTACTCTTAGAAAGGCTTGTGACTTGTACCACCGGTTTTGGGAATTGTAAATTGTTAAGAGTTATTCAGATTAAAGACAGTAAATATAATTGTTATCTTAGTTAATGTTAGGCTTACCTAGTTTAGAGACTAGGTGCCATCACGACTCCTTCGGAGGGATTTTTGGGTCGTGACAAGTTGGTATCAGAGCTCTAGGTTCATGGGTGCTACGAGTCACAAGCAGGTTTAGTAAAGTCTTGCGGATCGGTACGGAGACGTCTGTATTTATCTTCGAGAGGCTACAGAAGTGTTAGGAAATTCCCCTCCTTTCATTCCTTATCGTGCGATATTGATTCAGCTCGAAGTATATAACTTATGTTCCTTTGCATCCACTCGTGTATAATTTTACGCTCTCAGCGTTCGCCATGCGCCAGTGGTTCGTGATGCTACAGACGAGCTATGAAGGAGTCAGGGACGCTCAAGCATTGCGTCGACGTGTTGTCCAGACTGAAGATACAAAGATATTGAGAGACTATTCAGTTGTTTACATGGAGGCGCAGCGGAAGCGTGGTGGGTGTTGATTGAGGATAGTTGGCGGTATTGGAGCACCTTGTGATTTGTGTTTTACGAGCTATGAAGGTTAGCCCTGCGAATTATCAGACGTTATTTTCTATGGCTTCGCGCCAAGTGGAGGAGTCCATCAGCTGCATTCGGATTGCATAGTCAGACTTGCGTCAGTTTCGGCCTGAGGTATATGTATGTGTGGTGTTGGTAGGTTCTCGGAATTTGTATATGACTAAGGTCTGAGATCTTGCACGCGCTGATGTTAGGGCTTACAGTATTTCTACGTTAATAGTTGATCTACATTTCAGCATCAAGGGGAGTCGGAGGAACAACTTCAGATTCACAGAAGGTCTATTTAGTGTGGGCGTCGTGGGTGCGGCAGGACGGGGTGCTTAGAGGAAATGTGGTGGTTTATGAGCTTCTGAGCTACGTGGTTCATGCTAGGGTTATCTGTATGTGGGGCTGTGATGGGAATTATTGCATATCGACTATCCAAAGAAATGAGTCAGTTCAGTAGTGTTGGGTGGGCATAGCAATGGAAGTAAATGGTCCTTTTGAATGGGAATTCTCTACTGGCATTGTGGCAGCACTCTTGGATTGGACGGTTTGTGCGACTCGGTTGAGTTGGAGAGGTGCAATTCTGATGGCTTAGTTGCATGCGGGCGGATCTCGATGGTTTGACTACGGCCTGAGTTGGGTGTCTACTATGGGCATAAAGAATATGTGGTACATTGCGGTTTCTTCTGAATCGGTATCTGAAGCTAATAGAGTGTTGGCGTCGTTGGCTACCATATGAGAAGAGTGTGCATTTTTGGAAAGGACCTTGAGTTTTGGTTTGTAGTGCGTGGCTGGTAGCTTGGTGATTACTGGGTTTTGAGGCTTTCGGGGTTCATGTTTTGTTACACGGCCAGAAATCCTATAGGGGTGCTTCAGCAGAATAATAGGGTGTGAGTGATATATCAGCCATTTGGTTTGCGTAGTTGAGCTGGGTATGGAAATTTCGGTATTCCTGAGGTTTTGGGCTAGATGCCCTCATGAATGGACTATTCCCTGTTTGCGGATCTTGAAGAAATGAGAATGCAATAATTAATAGCATGTATTATCGATAAGTTGTTGTGGATCTTTTTGAAGCATACTTACCAATTTGGAAATAATCAAGATTTGGGTTGGGGGCTATTTGAAAGCTCAATGAGAATATGTATCTTGTATCAGATCAAGTTTGAGCGCTTCTGTGAGATTGTCATTATGGTTATGTTACCGGGCAAAATGGATATTATTTGTGCCCCTAGCCTATGTTATGTGCTACTCTTTTATGCTGTGTTAGGTGGTGTGGTGGTATGATTATTCCCCACGCATGTTTTAATTCTGTTCAGGCCTTATGGCGATGCAGGCAAGATAGCCATCGTGATGTTGATTTGTTCAATGCACCTTAGCTGTGCTTGTTTCTTTCATGTTCTAGCACTTCTATTCATTGTTCCCACAGTTTTACTTGTGCACTCTGCTGTGCCTGATATCAATATTTATGTGATCAGTGGACCCAATCATCTTGGCCTGATGAGTATTTGGGAACGGGCTGCGAGCCGCAGCGGATGTTGTATGAGATACCCTTTCCTTGTGTTTATTTGGGGTTCTGCTTTTCCTCTGTGGAACAATTTGATGAAAACTATATTTTGTTGTTGCACATGTTACACTTGTTAGAAAATTCTTCTACTTTGCTTTTCCTTATTTGTGTTACGTAATTGAGTTATTGCTGGTTCAGTGTACGAGCTGTGTAGTGTGAGAATTTGTATGTTTCCATGATGAGTCATCAGTTGGGCTGCTTGTATTGGTCGAGATGAGTTTCTTAGACCTGAGATTTGTAATATGGTATTTGGGGTGAGGAGTGCTTGGACGTATGTGGTTGTTTCTGCTAAGAGTTGGGTAATGGCCCTTGGCGGGCGAAAGAGTTTCTTGACTTGTTGACTTCATGAGCAGCTATGAATATCCGCATGTTTCTTATCATGGGCAGTGTTGTGGAGGTCCGAAACAAGGTTATATTCAATGTGAGGTGTATTGCCGGCATTCAGGATGTTATTTGAACAGCTATGGTGGTCGGAGGTTATTGCTTCGGGCATTTGAGTTGTGTGGAACAGCATGTGATTGTATACTGGATTGGAATTTTGGCTCGATTCAGCTTGTTCAGGTTCATGCAGTGTGATGATGTGGGATTCGGGTTCTATGATGAATTTCAGACGTTGAGGTTTGGGTTCTGTTCTAAGGTTATGGATTAAGGAGGAGATGAGACCTTCAGTTAAGTGGCATTGCCAGTTCTGCATAGGTTGGGTGATGGTGAAACACCCCCGGGTGTATGTATGAGGAGCTCATGCAGTGGTTCAATGGCTTTGGAACGACTCCGGGCACGTTCGAGGACGAACGCATGTTTAAGTGGAGGAGGATGTAACGACCCGACTGGTCGTTTTGAACAATTGCATCCGGTTCGGCAGTTTGAGTTCAAGAGCAGCTTCACATTATGTATAACGACTTGTGTGCAGGGTTGGATTCAGTTTTCGGATGAATCAGAGTCGAATTGGAAAGAAGGAATATAGTTCTGGAAGTTTAAGCGGAGAGAATTGGCCGGAATTTAACTTCTGAATAAACGGCTCCGGAATGAGTTTTGGGTGATGTCAGTAGCTTCGTATGATGATTTTGGACTTGGGCTTGTGTTCGAATTTGGGTTTGGAGGCCCGTAGGGTAATTTGGGGCATTTTGGTGAAAGTTGGAAAAAGTTAAAGTTTGGGAAATGGAGAGGTTTGACCCATAGTTGACTTTTATGTTATCGAGGTCGGAATGCGATTCAGAAAGTTGGAACTACTCGTTATGTCATTTGGGACGCCTGCAAAATTTGGTGTCGCTTGGAGTTGATTTGATATGGTTCGGACATTTGGTTGCGATTTTAGAGGTTCTTCAAGTTCATAGTGATTTTCATGCGTTTGGGCATCTGATTCGTGGTCTTAGTGATTTTTGAAGTGATTTTAGAGTGGGGCTAAGTTCGTATGATGTTATGGGATGTGTTGGTACATTTGGTTGAGATTCCGGGGGCCTCAGATGAGTTTCGGGGTGAATTTTGAGCGAGTCCGGGCATATCGGTACTCTGAGATGGTTCTGGCACTTTTGGGAGTGCGGGCCGCACCAAAAATATGCGGACCTCAGAGGAGTGTGCGGACCGCACTAAAATTTATGCAGACCTCAGTGCGGACCGCACAATATGGTGTGCGGCCGCACATCAAGATGTTCCGCAGGTGCACTGGTCTGACTTCGGAAGCCTATATCTTTTGATTTACAAGGAATGTTGAGATGATTCAAAAACGAAAGTTGTAGCCCTTCGTATCTAGTTTCCAGAAAGGTAACGAAATCACAATTTGGACATTTGTAGAGAAAGTTAAGCCCAAAATACTAAATCTTTTCACTGCAGTCAAATCCTCCACGAACAACACTGGTTTTTGTGCGGACAACACTGGTTTTGTGCGGACAGCACTGGTTTTTGTGCGGTCAGCAGTGGTGGAAATCCGGTAGGTGCACTATAAATACGAGGTTTAGGGTTTTATTTCATATTTTGACCTGGAGAGCTCGGATTTTGGCGATTTTTCGAAGGTTTTTCAAGAAATTCATCGGGGTAAGTGATTCTAACTCGGATGTGGCTAGAGTACATGAATCTATCATTGAATTCATCATTTAATTCGTGATTTGGGAAGAAAATTTGTGAAATCTTTAAAAAATGTAAAATGATGATTTGAAGGACCAAATAGTATCGGAATTGGATAATCTTTTTATGGGTGAACTCGTATCGGAATGGGTATTCAATTTTTGTAAATTTTGTCGGGTTCCGAGGTGCGGGCCCGGGGAGTTGACTTTTGTTGACTTTTTGCAAATAGTATAAGAATCATAGTTTTGTTAATTGGAATTATTTTCTCTTGCTTTGTTAGATGTGTTCAAGTCAATTTTGGCTAGATTGAGCCGAGCATTGATGAACTGGTAAAGGAAAAGCTAAATTGAGTATAGAATTGGCCGGATTGAGGTAAGTATCTTGCCTAACCTTGTGTTAGGATTTGAGTCTTCCATGCTAATTGTAGTCCGTGCATGCGAGGTGACGAGTGTGTGCTCGGACTTATTTGTGAGAAATTTGCCTCTAGGGTTCTTAGGTCCTTATGTGGAAAGCATCCCATTATGATTGGGTTTCCTAATTGCTTAACTTGCCTCTATATGCTCCATATGACGTTGTTAGCTTTCCTTTAATTCTCACGTGTTACATTGACCCTTAATTGTCTTAATTGAAGTGATTGTCTTCCTTATTGTTTTGATACTTCTTGATTGTGAGTTCCTCTATGACTTCGTGCAAATATTTTACATGTCCAATTGTTGTGGTTACCGGTATAGTTATCACGTGCTTATTATGTCTTGTTGCTTTGTTGAGGTTATCGTGTTTCTTGGTTTTTCCGTGACCCTTATTATGTACTTGTTGATTCCCTTGCCGGGACGTTATTGCTTATGATATTGTCTCCCTTGCCGGGATATTGTTGTTATACTCTTGTTCCCTTGTCGTGATTCTTTTATGATTGATGATGATTTGTAAATGGGAACGGGTTGCACGCCTGCAACAAGATATATGAAATGGGAGCGGGTTACACGCCTGCAACGAGATATATGAAATGGGAGCAGGTTGCACGCCTGCAACGAGATATATGAAATGGGAGCGGGTTGCACGCCTGCAACGAGATATATGAAATGGGAGTGGGTTGCACGCCTGCAACGAGATATGTGAAATGGGATTGGGTTGCACGCCTGCAACGAGAACAAGATATGAAGTGAAAGTGAAATTTTGTGCTTATTTTCCTTATCCTTGTTAGTAATTGGTACTGTGCACTTTCTGTTTGCTATGTTTATTTGTTGTTACCAATTCAAGTGTTTAACTGTTCAGATTCCTTTACCGCTGTGATCCTTTGTGAAGGAACCCCATCATGTTTTCAATATTTTGCCGTATTTATAAACATATTTTTTTTAATACTTCAAATTTCAATAATTATTTCATCTTCAATTCATTTAGTTACTCAATTAAATTTCCTTAAACCGTCTGAGGTTGTATTTTACTTAAATGGGACTTCTACTAAGATAATTTATTAAATTTCTTGTTAAAGGTAATATTTCATTCGATGTTGTACTTTAATTGAAAATGGTACTTTCTTTATTTAAATGATTTCTAAAAAATAACTTCATCTTTTCTTGCTGAGTTCCTAATTGGTTTAGAAGCTGTACTCCACTTATGTTATGTAAATCAGACTCCTTGAACATCTTGATTGCATTGGTTATAGACCCTATGAACCGAGTAACTTGAGAACATTATTGCGTAAAGTGAGATAGAAATATGTGGGCACGGGGTGCCGGGTGTGCTAAAAGTTTGGTAGTTGAGGTTATGATATGAGACATCGAGTTTGAGATGGCTGGAACTTGTACATCAGAAACGATATGATTTATTGAGCTGGCATCGCTTTCCTTGTTTGAGTACATTTTTCTTTACTTGTCTGTGTTCCAGCTATGTTGGTGTTAATTTATATGGTTATCTTCGTTTCCACCCGTGTTCCTCTTTATTGTTTCTACTGATTATAGTTTGTTCTTTCCCTGCTGTTGATGTTACTATGTCATTTTTAGATTGATGGTTTATTATCAAATCCAGTTCAATTTATTTGACCAGTAGGTGCCTGGACTGTTCCTCGTCACTACCCCACCGAGGTTAGTCTTGAAACTTACTGGGCACCGCCGTGGTGTTCTCATACTACACTTTTGTACATTTTTGTGTACAGATCCAGGTATTTGATCGGTAGTAGCTGTGCGGATCGTTGCGGTGGAGACTCAAGGTAAACTTGCTACAGCGTTCGCAGGCCTCGGAGTCACCTTCATTTGTACTTATTTTCATTTGTTCCTTTTGTTTCGGAGCAGTGATGTATTTATTTTGTATAACTACTCTTAGAAAGGCTTGTGACTTGTACCACCGGTTTTGAAAATTGTAAATTGTCAAGAGTTATTCAGATTAAAGTCAGTAAATATAATTGTTATCTCAGTTAATGTTAGGCTTACCTAGTTTAGTGACTAGGTGCCATCACGACTCCTTCAGAGGGATTTTTGGGTCGTGACATCTATACGGTCTGGTGGTCGCTTAGTTTCTATCAATTGGTATCAGAGTAGGTTCTCTCTAAAAGGTTAACACCTAGAAATGATCTACATGGATGCTCTACCAGACTTTGAGGAAGGTCGATCAACCTACAGGCCACCAAGATTTCAGAAAATGGTTAGTAGAAATGGAGGCATTCCCAAGAAAGGTAGCTTTAGCAGAAGCACTAAGGGATACGATTGTTGTCACAAGTGCAGAAAACCAGGACATTTTATCAAAGATTGTCCTCTCCACAATCAGGTCCATTACAAACATAATGCTGACAAGGTGGGTAAGAGGAACCTGGTCCTCGACAGAAAGTTCAAGAGAAGAGATGTCGCTGATAATATTGTAAAGCAAGCTTTGGCTGCCTGGGGAGATTCCTCTAGTGAATCTGAGGGTGATAATGAAAAGGAAGACACCTGCATTATGGCCGTTGAAAGCAAAGCTGCAAAATATGATTCCATATTTGCATTTATGGCAAAATCTGATGAGGATGAAGAAGAAGAAGAAGATGATGATGAGGTAAACTTTCTGGACGTACAAAGAAATTTGAAGTTTTATTCTAAAAAGAAGCTGGTATCTTTGGCTAATGTTTTAATTGATGCTTATCACAGTCTTATAAATGATAAAGATTCTTTAACTTTGGAGTTAGGAGAAGCAGAACAGACCAGAGATGACCAAGTAGTCGCTGTAGTTGATTTAAAGGAAACGATTGAGAACCTGAAGGAAGATAAGGATGCCTTAGATGAAAAAATTGCAAATGTAGACCTAAAAGAGACCATTGAGAGTGTAAGTAGGGAAAAAGCATTCTTAACAGAGAGAGTTTCTAGCATTGAGCATGAGAGAGATGACCTACTAGTGGTGGTATTGTACTTGAAGGAAACAATTAGGGAAATTAAAATGGAGAGCAGGCCTAAAAATTCTCAAAAAGGAAAGAAAGTTGCAAGTTACGCATACATTAAGCTTGAAAATGAGTTAAATTCAGTGGTCTAGTCTGTGTGCCGAGCTTGAGAAAAACAAACAACTTCAGGAAGAACTAGGTAGAGTGAAAAGTGATCTTCAAAAATTACTCAAGTGGACCTGGTCCTCTGATTATATCACTACCTTATACACAAACAATGGGGGAAATAGGCAGGGAATCGGGTTCCAAAGGGAAAATACTCCCTACAACCCTCATAGCAAGTACGTTACTGTACCTGACAATTGGCTTTGCACCCACTGTGGTAACACATGGCACTTTACAGAAAATTGTAAGGCAAGATTTCAATCTCAACAGAAAAACAAAGTTTTTGCTGAAAAAGTAACTGCTGTTAGGGAACCCGGTCCTTCACATACAAAATGTATAATGCCTGCTTGGACCAAAAGAGCCCTCATTCACCCCTTTCCTCATTACAAGGGTCCCAAACTTGTTTGGGTTCCTAAGTCTAACCCTTGATTTCCTTGTGCAAGGAACAATGAAAGGGAGCAGTCAACAACGGTACATGGATAGCGACTGCTCGAAGCTCATGACTGGAAGTACAAATGATTTCCTTTCACTGAAGGCCCTGCAAGGAGGGAGTGTATCCTTTGAAAATGACAAGAAGGGATACATTCTGGGAGTTGGAAGGATCGGGAAGTCTCTTTCCCACTCTATTGAACATGCGTACTTCGTGAAAGGGTTGAAGTATAGCTTGCTAGGTATTTCCCAAGTCTGTGACAAAGGGATCTTAGCTGTCTGAGTGCTGTTAATGATAATGCTGAGCTATGGCACAGAAGGCTGGGTCATGCAAGTTTCACGCTGCTGAACAAATTAGTCAAGAAGGACCTGGTTCGTGGTCTGCTCAAGTCAAGCTTCAAGGATCACAGGGTGTGTGATGCATGTGTAAAAGGAAAGCAAGTCAGATCCTCTTTCAAGCTCAAAAAGGAAGTTAGCATCTCAAGGCCACTTGATCTCCTCCATATGGATCTACGTGGATCTATGAGGGTACCAAGTAGAGGAGGAAAGAGGTACATATTTTCGTCATTGAGGATGACTACTCCAGATTTACATGGACCCTGTTCCTCAGAACTAAAGAAGACCTCCGTCAATATGAGAGGAACAGTATGTGGAACCTGGTTCCACAATCTGCTGACAGAACTGTTATAAGAACCAGAAACTAGGAAGGAACCTGCTTATTGTGCAGATCTATGTTGATGATATCATCGTTGGAGCAGCAGTTGACTCTCTATGAATTTCTTCTTAGATTTACAAGTGAAGCAAACTCCAAAGGGGACAATGATAAGACAATAGTCAAGAAACTGCTGACGAGACTTGACATTGAGACATAAAAAATCATTGACACTCCCATCGCCACAACTACTTGTCTAGACATGGATGAACCTGGTTCCCTTATAAATCAGACCATGTATAGAGGTATCATAGGGTCACTTCTGTAGCAGACCAGATATTGTTTTTAGTGTGGGTCTGTGTGCTGGGTTTCAATCCAATCCAAAGGAATCTCATCTGAAAGTTGCCAAGAGAATCCTAAGATATCTCAAAGGGTTGCAGGACCTGGTTCTCTACTATCCCTCAGGAGATAACCTTGACTTAATAGGATATGCTGATGCTGATTATGTTGAATATCTGCTGGATAGAAAAAGCACATCTAGAACGACACATTTTCTAGGGTCATGCTTGATCTCATAGGGTACAAAGAAACAAACTGTGTGGCTCTTTCTATTGCTGAAGCTGAATACGTGGTTGCTGCTTCTTGTTGTGCTCAACTATTACAGATCAAGCAAAATCTTGAAGACTTTGGTGTATTTATAGCTTGAACCCGGTACAACACAAGAGGACAAAGTGCATTGACGTGCACATCATTTTTTGAGGGATAATGTTGAAAAGGTTTCGATTTGTATGAAGTTGTGGAAGACGGAGGACCAGGTAGTAGACATCTTCACCAAGGCGCTGAGCAGTGAACACTTTGAAAGAAATCGTCTGGAGTTTGGTTGATCAAGCTTAACAGAGGGACCTGGTCCCTCGATGATTGGCTATGTTAAGAAGGAAAGGTACAATGCTAAAAAGTGTTTTTCGGCGACATCTAACTCAAATCTATACTGTTACAGGTATACACATATGGCAGTTTCAGGACAAAAACAAGTAAGAGTGACATTGCACTTCTAGGAGTCTTTGCTCAAATTTTCAAAAACCGTCAAGGAACCTGGTTCCTGTGACTCAGGTTAGTAGTCTCTTCAATACTTATATGCCTTTTTAAGTGCTGAAGTGTAATGTCATTAATTTATTCCCATCTCTCTCCAAATTTTTGAAGTCCAAAATGTTAAACCTTTTCTAAACTAACTACTTGCCCCGAAAAAACCATTTCCTTCTCTCACACCCAACCAAAACCGATTTTTTTCTTCAAAACCAAAATCAACCTTGTCTCAAAAAAAATACTTCTCTCCAAATATGCGAGAAGTGAACATAGCTTTGTCACCTTCCAAAATCCTAACTCTATCTAAATCAAACCCCCAAGAAGTCTTTGGTAGATTTTGATGGGAGTTTAACTGAAAGGGAACGAGGTAGATATAATATTCTAGAGCGTGAGGCTGAAATTGTTGTTGGGTCTGTAGAAGTCTTGAAGGATGGAGGAATTGGTGAACGTGCTGAAAAAGGGGGGAACTGAATGAGGGACCTGATTCCTCAAGTCCTTCTTAGGATGTTAATTCTGATGATGATCTTTTACTATAGAGTTCTGTGCTTAAACGAACCTCCAATCCAGTAAAAAGGATTGAGAAAAGTAGACTGATTGATGATGAAGTGGTTTGACCTGCTGATGTGGTGACTGTGGAAGAGAGAATGAAGTGGGAAAAAAATCTCCATTTCTGAGAAAGAATTCAAAAAAAAAGAAAATTTAGAGAAAAGAAAGTTGGCTGAGAAAGATGCAGTAGATGATAAAGTTGAACAGATTGAGAAGAAGAAGAGGGAGACATGGACGCTCTGGGAAAGAAAGGGTAGTGTGAGTGAGGAACCTGGTTCCTTACAGAAGCAAAAGGTTGAGCCATCGGGTTTGGAGAGGTAGAAGACTCTGAAGTCTCAAAAAATGCTGTTAGGCAGAGTGTTGACTCTGATATTGCTGAAAAAATGGAGGAACTTCTTGACATTTTTGAGTTCCAAAAATAGAATCACCACTTTGTTCCTCCAAGTCCCAATGTATATGAAGAAGAAGTAAAAAATTCTGTGTTTTATGTGATACTCTGATGCTATATGCAAATGGGATTGAGTTTGTTCTTGATGAGAAGAAGCTTGGGGAGATTCTTGGTGATCTGGTTGATGGTTCAACCTACTCAGATAGGTTGAGAACCTGGTCCTCGTGGACCTTGGCAGATTAGCATGCTAAGTTGAAGGGTGAGAATGAAAGATTGAGAAAACAGGCGGAGGAACTGAGAGAGGAGATGATCATTGATCAAAGAAGAGTGAATGAACGAATGGACAAGCTCATCAAGGCCTTAGCCCATTACTTTTCCTCCTGCCCAGTGATCCATGTCTTTCACTCCTTCCAAATTCTCTTGAATTCTTATCTTCTTTTGATTCCTATATTTGATGACATTGGTACTTTATTTGTTTAAATTGTCATATTATGTATTGTTGAACCTACTGTGCTTTTCTTATAATTACTCTACTATGGGCATTCACTCCATTTTGTACAATGGCATTCACTTGTTGTTCTTGTTATTGTTTATGCTGTGTTGCCTAAGTGGCATAAGTTAATGTTGCTGAACTTCTTTTTGGCTGTGCTTCTTCATTTATTCTTTTCGATGATGCCAAAAAGGGGAAGGTATATAGGTGTCAACATGGGGGAGGAACCAAATCGAATTGATATGTTGTGTTGTGTATGAAAGATAGCTCTGCTTCGCAGGGGGGAACGTTACTGATAATATGTTGATTATAGGTCTGATCTGCAGGGAAACATGTGAGGAATCTGGTTCTCAAGTGTTATATTAATTTTGGGTTTGTCATCATCAAAAAGGGAGAAATTGCTCTAAGTTACGCTATGTCATGTTTTGATGATGACAAACGTTCTCAAGGAACTGGGTACGGACTAGATGTGACAGTAGATGTAAGGAACCTAATTCTCAGGGGGGGATATTAATTCTGGGTTTGTCATCATCAAAAAGGGGGGAAATTGATAAGCTATGGTATTTTGAGTTTTGATGATTTGCCAAACAGTCTTGAGGAACCAGTTGTGATCAGTTCCTTAGGTTTGGTTCTTAGGAGGGATATGGCTAATTCGTAGGGGAAACAATGTGGAGATCCGATTCTTAGGGGGAATATCAATTCTAAGTTTGTCATCATCAAAAAGGGGGAAATTGATAGGTTACATGTACTTTGGGCATAAGTACTTTACTCTATGTTTTGATGATCTAACAAAATTACCATCCAGAACCAGATAAGAAACCTGTTACACATTTACAAGACCTTAAGATCACAAAGTTCCAGGTTGGGATCCAGCATAGGATATAACACAACTCTTCAGAGTGAAAGGAACAGCTGAGGGAACAGGTCCCTACCGGTTCCCGAGGAGACTGTATGAAGTCAACTCTCCAGCTGGAAAGTTGTTGCCTGTACACGCTACTGTACAGGAACAGTGCAGCAGTCAACTTTCTATGGAAGGCTTTTTACCTACCTTGCTTACATCATTGTAAGTTATGTCACACATGTATAAATACAATCAAGGAAGGTAAAACAACTTACTTCATGAGAGAACAAGATAAGGAATCTGATACAATTAAGTTCCCTTGCATTCCGAATAACTAGTCAGATATCTGGTCCAATTCTCAATGAAATCAGATAAGGAAACAGCAGAGAGACCAAATACGGATCAGTTTCCCTCGTTGTTGTACAGTCAACTCTACATCTATAAAAGCTGTTGCACTGTACCGTCTGGCAGACTGTTGCACTGTACCGTCTGGCAGCAGTACAGCAACACAGTTGTAGCTTGCTAAGGCCAAACTAAAGGGCACTTTATTGCATCATCCTTGATGACATCACATACACATAGTATCAACATGAGGCAAGGGATTTCATCTCTCTAACACTTGCAAAATCAAAAGAAAATATTCTCTCAAGTGCTAGCCACAACCTCTCTCAAGAACAAAGCTGCTGCAACCTCAAGGACAAGATCCAATGATTGAAGATATCTTAAGTCCTTAGGTTTGTTGAGTCTTTGTTATTTGTTCTTCATTTGTAACTCCTACTTAGCTTAGTTAGAAGCATTGTGTAGGAACCCCTTTGCAAAACCATAAATTTTCTGAATTTGTGTTGTGACTAGAGTTAGTCATAAGTTGAAGTCTTTGTAACTAGTGAGTGACAAAGTGGCTTGTGGTAAGTGCATCACAAGTTAGTTGAGTTGAAGTCTTTGTAACTAGTGAGTGACAAAGTGGCTTGTGGTAAGTGTATCACAAGTTAGTTGAGTTGAAGTCTTTGTAATAGAGTCATTATAAAGTGGCTTGTAATAGTGTGTTTACAAGTTAGTGAAATTGAAAGCCTACAAGTGTAGGTCGTGGTTTTTGTCCCCTTGAGTTGGAACTTTTCCACGTAAAAATGCTCTGTGTTCTTTATTTACTGCCGAGTTACTATGGGAACAATTAGAGAACCTGATTCCCTATACTGGTTGGTTTTATAGTCTGTTGCTTACAGTGGGAACTGATAGGGAATCTGGTTCTCTATACAGTCTGGTGAACGCTTAGTTTCTATCAATAATCAATTAGAGGTGTTTTAAAATTTTTTTGATACCTTAGCTTTATCCGAATGCCAGTAAGAGCCAAGGCCACTCCATTAATCCCTCCGTATGCGACTTGGTAGTTTGTACGCAGACTTTACCCTTACCTTTTTGGAGGTAGAAAGGTTGTTTCCAATAGACCCTCAGCTCAAGCAAGCATAGGTGCCACAATAATATTAAGAAAACAAGACGGGACAACACTGAAAAACCATGTAAAAGCAACATACACCACAAGATAGTAAGATGATCGAAATGTAAAAAAAACGACGGTTATTCAAATAAATCTACTACCAACCAAATGCGAGAGTACGTACTAACACTCCCAGTATGAATAATCAAGACTACCTAACCTATTATCCTAATCTTCGACCTCCACACCTTCCTATCACCGGTCATGTCCTTGGTTAGCTGTAGCTACACCATGTCATGCCTAATCACCTCACCCCAACTCTTCTTCGGCCTACCTCTACCTCTCCTAAGGCCCTCCAATGAATAATCCGAATGACTTCATTAAAGTGAAATTCGTATATATTAACACAGATTAAACATGTTGATAAAGTGCTGGTTAATCATAGTTTTATTTAATTAGCTTTAGAAGTTCAAGTACACAAAAGCAAATGCTCATCTGCTTCCCTGCAATCATGCCGGAAGCAACGAACCAGTAAGGCAAATTTTGCATTTCCATAGGCTAAGGTACGCAATATGACAAACATGTTAGCAATTCTTTCGTTTACCAAGCTTCCTAGTGTCCACAGTATGGCTCCTCTTCAAAATAGAGTTCCTATATTACCTTTTTTATTATGTCACATATCTCTTAAGTAAAAAAAAAGTTTTTAACAAATGAAGCGGCTCAGGTGTACCAAGGTAGCATGGACTCAAACTATTTTCCAATTCCTCGTTAAGGAGGATCTCCAAAATATTAATGCTTGCTTTGAATCCCCAAATAAATATCCTAAATTATCACTTCAACATATATACCATTAGCAACTCTACAACATTGCAGAAAAAAAGTGTGAAGGGCTTGCCTTTTATATCCTAATATATCTTTTGATCGAGTACTGTTGGATAAGAATAACTATAAGGTTTATGCAAATGCACTAAATTAAGATGTCTCTTCATTCGACATCATGGTTACCTTTTCGATTTCGACCATTCAATATTTTACGGTTTGCTAAGAACTGCACTTTTATTGAATTCCACATGAGAAATCATCAATATTTCAACTCTCTGGACCTTTGTTTAACGAAATTTAAAAGAAAATGTGGCCCTATACAGTTGATGTGGAGTTATTGAATGCATATAGAAAGATATACCAAACTAAACTGAAACTGTACTTTGGATTTATCATATGAGTAAAAGAAGCTATATATAGGAAGTTAGGTTTAATGACCATAACCACAATTGGGACAAATAACCAATTTATAACCCTAGGTCCAAACAACAGAAAGAAGAGCAAAAAGAAGTAAATAGAGTGTAGAGATAATACTAACCTGAACACTCTAAGATCAGACAACGAACAATAAAAGCCTTCGATGGGGGGGACTGAGCAATGAAGAGGGAGCTTAAATATACATGCCCTTAGGCTAAGTGTAGTAGTCCACAATCTTTGCTAAGATTTATGGCTGAAGATGTACTTATTGAGAAAAAGGAAAAATCAAGTAACCAACCATATGCTACAAGTGTAACATCAAGCTATTACCCAAGTTGGATCTGTGTGGTGCTAACTTAGAGGAAACTAAAATCTGCAACTAACTTTATTTTAACAACCTTTACACGTTAAGAACTTCTTTCCAACTGAAGATAGTTTCAATTTGATGAGCTCCGTCTTGAATAGAACAGACTGAATGTAGAGAAAATCGTATCGCTCACTTCATCTAATTGTATTTTGTAGCGTGGTAAATCGATAATAACAGGGAAAACCTTTAAGTTATCCAGATTGTTGCTCTACGCGTGAGATCCTATTTACACTGAAAGTAACAAATAACGACAAACTTAAGATACCTCATAATTGTCATTAGATTACTACTACTAGTAAAGGAAAAATAAATACAAAGAATTGACAACTTTCCTTCTACATGAAAATTAACACAACAAGCAAAAGATCAAATTATTTGTGAGAATCTGCATGTATCTATGTATCAAGCACTAAAAAATCGCTTAATCCAATAATCCTCCCCTCTAATTCACCTCAAATCACCAACATCAAGAACAGGAAAAACAAATCAAAAAAATTATTTTTACTCATTAATGTCACAATTAACCTATGCAGATAGAAATAGATAGCAGAGGAAAACAACAAAAGGGCATAGATAAAAAAAAAGGTTCTCAATCATCTTAATTGCATAAATTCTGTAGAAAAATCAAGAAATCCAATTACCAAAATAACAAAAGATGAATATTGGATCAAAGACCACTCAAAGTCACCTTTCACTTCTTTTCTCGATCATTCAATTGGAAAAGCAGAAAAAGAAACCAAACAACTTAAAAGACTCAGGAAACTTTTGGAATTGAAAAAGACAAAAGAGTAAATCACAAAGCTATTCTAGAATTGTGAAAAATATAAAACAACATGCGCCTACCAACCTACCTATCGATGAAACTATGCAAAAAAGCTCAGCAACAACTTTGTAAAGACTCGAGTAGTACCAATAAATCAAACTTGGTGGGTAAGAAGAGAAGTTACCTGGGAAAGAAGACTATCTCGCCGGAAAGTCTACGTGATTTTGTTATATTGTGTCTGCTCGATTTTATTTCCAGCCGTCTCCATTTCCCGTTCATGAAGGGAATAGGTTTTCTTACTTTTAAGGGAATAGTTCATTATTTAATGTCCAAAATAACTGGAGGGAATTTTTTTTGGGTGCGGAGGGAAAGTTAAAATAATAAAAAATCTATTTTAATTAGTGACTTTTAGTGGCAATTTATTTTTATTGTCAGTAAAAGGATATCTTTTACTGGCTAATGGTCATGTGCCGCTAATATTTTAGCCTAAAGAATCTATTAGCGGCAATTGCCTTATTGCCACTAAATAATTGCCGTCAAAGACCTTTTTTGTGGTAGTGACATTTTTGTGATAGTAGATGACTATTCCAGATTCACTTGGACTCTGTTCCTTAGAACAAAAGATGAGACCTTTGAAGTTTTTGTAGCCTTTGTGAAGAAAATTCAATTGAAGATGGAATCAAAAGTAGCATGCGGTAGATCAGATCATGGAACAGAATTTGACAATGCTAAGTTCGATGAATTCTGCAACGAGAATGGCATCACCCATTACTTCTCAGCCCCAAGAACTCCACAGCAAAATGGAGTTGTGGAAAGGAAGAACAGAACCCTTGAAGAAATGGCAAGAACAATGTTGAATATTAGTGGGATTTCTAAGAACTTCTGGGCTGAAGCTATAAACACTGCCTGCTACTTGGTGAACAGGTGCATGATCAGGTCTCTCTTGAACAAAACTCCCTATGAGTTGCTGAATGGAAGGAAGCCCAAGTTGACTCACTTAAGAACATTTGGGTGCAAATGTTATGTTCTTAACAATGGAAAGGATCAGCTTGAAAAATTTGATGCCAAGAGTGGTGAGGGAATTTTTCTGGGGTACTCTTCTCAAAGTAAAGCCTACAAGGTATACAACAAGCGGACTCAGTATGTTGAGGAGAGTATACATATAATCTTTGACGAGTCCTATCTCTCCTGTGAGAAGAGCAAGAAGGATGATCAAGATGGAGAGCCTCTACTGGTTCCAGGAGAGGTCATTCATATGGCAAACGGAAAGGCAGATATGATGAGTCAAGTGAAGGAGACAGGTGAAGACAATGCAACCTCTTCGTCATCAGCTGGAGAGGAACCAGGTACTACAATTACAACCACTGAAGCTGAAGAAAGAGTGGTTGATGCAATTCAAAGTACTCCACAGGAGTAGAAAGAAGGATACAAGGGAATCAATAAGGCTTACCCAGCTCCTCCACAAATGAAATTCAAGTGACCAAATAGAAACACAAAAGCTCCCATCCTCTCGACAACATAATTACTCCTCTGGATTCAGGAGTCCAAACTAGATCAAAAGCCAGAAATTTACTTGCCTTCAGAGCATTTTTTCTCCCAAATAGAGCCCAAAAACATTAAGGAATCCTTAAAAGATGCAGACTGGATCACAACCATGCAAGATGAGCTGCATCAATTCGAAAGGAACAAAGTATGGCACCTGGTACCTAGACCTTTAGATCGGACCATCATAGGGACCAGGTGGGTATTCAGGAATAAGCTTGATGAACATGGAAACACTACAAGGAACAAGGCAAGGCTAGTGGTCCAAGGCTACAATCAGGAGAAAGGAATTGATTAGGATGAGACTTTTGCTCCGATTGCTCGTATGGAAGCTATCAGAATGCTCATTGCTTTTGCATCACATATGGAATTAACTCTGTTCCAAATGGATGTAAAAAGTGCATTTCTGAATGGTTTCCTCAAGGCAGAAGTCTATGTAAAGCAACCTCCAGGTTTTGAATGTCATGAACACCCTGAATATGTGTTCAAATTGGACAAGGCACTGTACGGGTTGAAGCAGGCTCCTCGAGCTTGGTATGAGAGGTTGTCAAAGTTTCTCTTAGAAAATGGTTTTGCAAGAGGAAAAATTGACAACACTTTATTTCTGAAGAAATGAGGGAGGAACCTGCTCATTGTTCAGGTATATGTGGACGATATCAGTTTTGGGGAAACAACTGATTCATTATGTGAGGAATTTGCAAAACTCATGGTTAGTGAGTTTGAGATGAGCATGATTGGTGAGTTGAATTTCTTCTTAGGTCTTCAAGTGAAGCAGTCCACAAAGGGATCATTCATTAGTCAGCAAAAGTATATCAAGGAGCTTTTGAACAGGTTTGACATGGTAGCATCAAAAGTGATTGACACTCCCATTGCCACTGCTACTCGACTAGACATGGACGAATCTGGCTCTTCTGTGAATCAAACAATGTATAGAGGCATCATTGGATCTCTCCTCTATCTTACTGCAAGCAGGCCAGATATTATTTTCAATGTGGGAATATGTGCAAGGTTTCAGTCAAACCCCAAGGAATCTCATCTGAAGGCTGCCAAAAGAGTCCTGAGATATCTTAAGGGAACACATGACTTGTTCTGTACTATCCTTCAGGTGATAATTTCAATCTTATTGGGTATGCTGATGCTAATTATGCAGGTTATCTGGTGGACAGGGAAAGCACATCTGGAATGCCTCACTTCTTGGGATCATGTCTTATCTCATGGGGCACAAGAAAGTAAAATTCAGTAGCTCTCTCAACAGCTGAAGCATAATATGTTGCTGCAGCCTCCTGCTATGCTCAGCTTCTATGGATCAAACGGCAGTTGGAAGACTTTGGAGTGTACACTGACCGTGTACCTCTTCTGTGTGATAACACAAGTGCACTCAACATGGCGAAAAATCCAGTCCAGCATAAAAGAACCAAGCACATTGATGTGAGACATCATTTACTCAGAGACAATGTGGAAAATGGGCTTATCTGTATGAAGTTTTGCAGCACAGAAGACCAAATTGCAGATATCTTCAGCAAAACCCTAAGCAGAGAGCACTTTGAGAGAAACAGGCTGGCACTGGGGCTAATAAAGCCTAGTTGAGAACTTGATTCCTACCACATGGCTATGAAAATCACATATAGGTAAAATTAGCTGAAGTGTTTTCTGACCAAGTCTAACTCACTTCTATACCGTTACAGGTAGACACGCATGATGATTATAAAAGCAGCTGAGGCAATGCATGAGCGGTAAAAGAAGGTTGAGCATTTTTTTAAAGACTGGTCAGGAACCTGATTCTTGGGACACAGGTTAGTAGTCTTTTGCTTTTCTCATACATATCTCAAAAGAAAACAAAAATAATGCCACGTCATCAACCTTTTCAGACTCTATATGTCACGCATTTTCGTTCAAATCCTTTCACTTCCCTCTGAAACGTTGCATCTTCCCACACATCTACCGCCGTTTCAGAATCCGTTTCTCTTTCCTTCATAATTGCCCTTCACCTCATTATAACCCTCTCACTCCCAAAAAAAACTTAAACGACCATCTCTGTCTTCCTCAGTCTCTCGAGAACCTTCAAGCAAAATTCTTCTACCATGGTTGAGGATTAAACAATCCCTCCTACCACTGAAGAGAAAAACCTCGAGTTTTCTCCTGTAGAAACAACACATTCATCCCTTCTTCCCCCACTGTTCAAATAGAAAACCCTAAACTAGTTTCTCCTTCACCCTCCATCCCTTTCTCTACTCCCTTAGACTCTACTCCTCCTCTAAGTGTTGAGAACTACAACCCTAAGAATGAAAGCATCTCTCCCTTGTTGCCTGAGTCACTCAAAGAAGAGAGTAAAGATGACATTCCAGTTCCAGAGGAAAAGAGTAAGTCTCCATCGGCAGAAAAAGCTTCATCGATTAGTCCTGAAAGTGCTAAGGGTTCTAAGGAAAGTTCTGATCAGTCTACAGGTGCTCCTATCTCCTCTGTTGTTGCTCCTATGAAACCTCAAGAGAGGGATGCCATAGAAAATATGTTGGCTATTGCTGGTGAGGGAATTATTGGGAAGGACAATTCCACTATGCCTGAGTCTTAGGGGGAAGAGACTCAGTCTTTGGTGGGAGAAGGTGCAATGGTGCTCTTTGAACAGCCTACACCAGAAGAGACTATTGGGACCCCTCTTGTTGGACTTGACCCCTCTCCTGAGGAAACAGGTCAGGAATCATCTTCCCAGGTTAGTTTCGACCCTGCTCCTTCTCCTCACTTTGATGCTGAGCCCTTGGAAGTAGTGGCTCCTGTTATGAGGTCCAGTGATGAAGAAGATCAGGATGATGTTGCTCTGAGTGCGTTTATTGCCGCAAGGAGGCCAGTATCAACTCCTGAGCCCCTCCTAAGCGACCTACCACAAGGTTGTAGAAGAAGGAGGCTCTTGAGTCTGCGCTAAAGAAGAGTAAGGAAGTAACAGGAAGAAGAAGAAAAGGCTAGTGAAGAATGGTGAAATTGTTTGTGACAAGAATATCCCAGTTGTGGAAGTTGATGAGGAAGCCACAGAGGAACCAAGTTCCTGGATCAAGAGGTCTTAGAAAAATAAGCACTCTACTGAGAGTACTTCAAAAGAAACTGTTGGAATACCTAGTGAAAAGTCAGTAAAAGATAGTGGCAAGTTGAAGGAAGTTGTGGTAGAAGAGTCTGTGTCTGATGAGGATGTGCAAGTGAAATCTAGTGGGAAAGTTAAGTCCAGTGAAAAGTCTGTGAAAAGGAAATTGGAGGATGTGAAAGAACCCGGTTCTGTGAAGAAGGCAAGAAGTGGAAGTATATCTGATAAAGAAAGGTTGAGGTGTCAGAAAGTGTTGTGGGGTCGTACTTTTGACCCTGAGATATCTGAGATGGCTGGGATGCGTCAAGTGCTTGAGATGGTTGAGTTTCAACTGTGGGGACCTATTCAAGGAGGATGTGCCCAAGGTATATGAGGAAGAGGTTCAAAGTTTCTATGCAGACCTTTTTACCGTTGAATCTAATCACATCTGCGCACTGTTAAATGGCATAGACATTGTTATAGACTCCGCTGTATTAGGAAACATACTTAAAGTTCCTGCTGAAGGTCTGTCTTCTGTTAGAAGTGTCTGTAGTTCAAACTTTAGGCATGCTATAGTTAATGAGAGTGTTGTGCAGCGGGGGGAACGAGTGCATAAGAAATCTTAGCTTCCTGTTTATTAGTTGCTTTTTGAGTTGGTGAACAAGGTCCTGCTTCCTCGCGCTAAAGGAGGTCCATCACATCTAAGGCTGATCTGTATTTGATGGAAGCACTAGATGAGTTTGAAACTATTAATTTGCCAACCATAATGATTGAGCATATGCAAAAGGTGGCAGCATTCAAAGATGGAAATCATGGCCTCCCCTATGGATTTCTCCTCACGCGTGTCTTCAAATTCTTTAAAGTGCCTTTGGGACAGCCTAAGATGTGGACCAACAAGCAGACTCTCTCTAAAACTACTCTAGAGGAATGTGAGTGTATTGCCAAAATTGGAGGGGTAGGAAGCACTTCAATGATCTCCCAGCTTATAAATGCTCAAACTAGTGCTGCTGAAGAGATCAGAAAGTTAAAAGCAAGGAATGCCATATTAGAGACTCAGCTCAGTCAGGCCCAAGACGCACCAGGGTCCTCCAGTTCTTCAAGTGTAGAGGTTGCTCGTCTGACTAAGGAGAATGCTGACAGGCAACAAGTTGAGAACCTGAGGGACAAACTGCTCGCTGAGCAAATGTCCGCCAATGCTCGGATAGATCTAGTTCTCAACACACTTGCTGCCTCTTCCAAGCCCTCTTCCTCTAGTGTCCCCTAGGCATATCTCTCAGTGACCAGTGTCCAGTTTATCTCTCTTGACTGTGTCTTGATGATGTTGTGGTGTTTGTGTTTTTTTTTGGTTTGTGGATGGTAATCATTAGCATTGCTCCCGTGTAAACAGTCCAAATCTGCTTTCGCTGTAAAGGCAAATGCTTATCTTTTTCGTTGTTTAATGAAAACTCTCCTTCTTTTGCTGTAAATGGTTATGTGTTTCTGCTTCTCTTTTCTATCAAGTTGTGTGCACATAAGTGGCATAAGTTAACTGGGCTAGACTTCTTTATGCTATTTGCTTGTTTGTGTGTTTTTAGTGATGCCAAAAGGAGGAAGAGTAGATAAAATTGAAGGAGTTAAGAAGAAGCAGGGACTGATTCAGGGGAAAGCACAAAGTCAGGGGGAACTTGTGAGGTTCCTGTTACTTTATCTGGTTTTTGTTACTCTAAATATGATTGTCAATTTTTAAGTTTGTCATCATCAAAAAGGGGGAAATTGATGGGTTTTAGTACCTTAGCTTCATGTTTTGATGATCTAACAAACTTACTGTCAAAGAACCAGATAAGGAACCTGATACACTTGGTACACAACTCAATCAACGGATTCAAGCTTATGTGAGTTGCTATGACTTCAAGAGATAAAGAATCAACATAGGGACCTGATCCCCTTGGGTTCTCCTGAAAACCATATGAAGTCAACTCTCTACAACTGGAAAGTGACTGCCTGCACTGAACACGCAAACAGTGCAACACAGTGCATTAGTCACTTCTCATTGGGAAGGACCTTGTACCAACCAAGTGACTACATCATTCAAGTGATGTTATCGAAGTTTTATTAACAATAAACATTACAACAAAACATCACTTAAAAACTTGAGAATTCATTCAAGCACTCTAAGCATCTTACAATTAAGCATTCAATTCTCAAGTGCATCAAGAACAAAGTACAACACTACTACGGACCAATTACTATAACGAGTCTCTTGTATGTCCTTAGTTGAGTTGTAACTTTGCAATTGTACTTCATTGTAATTCCTACTTTGCTTATCTAGAAGCTTTAATTAGGAACCCTTTGTAAACCATAAACCTTTAGAGTTTGTGTCGTGATTAGAGTTAGTCATGAGTTGAAGTCTTTGTAATAGATGTATTGCAAAGTGGCTTGTAATAGGTGTATTACAAGTTAGTGAGGGATTAAGAGTTTAATTCCTAGGTTGCATAGGTTGTAATCTAAAGATTGCTCATAGTGAAGTTGAAATCCTACTAGTATAGGTCGTGGTTTTTTGATCCCCTTGAGCAGGGATTTTTCCACGTAAAAGTTCTCTGTTCCATGTACTTATTGTTGCATTAGCCTTATCTGTGGAAACCTATATAGGACCTGGTCTCTATATAGTTTGGTGGACTCATATATTCTATCACATTGTGTATTTCATCCCAAATGGTTGCGGGATATTTCATAAGCCGACTTAACAACTTTTTGGTCGCCCTCGAACCGTATCTGTTCAGCCCGTTTTGGAAAGCTGCTACAACCATGCTTTTTGATACATTTGGTAAGGTCATCCTCACATGGTTGAAAAGAGTGAAGAAGTCCCTCAGTCCCTCTCCAGGTGATTATTTGATAGCAAATATATCGTTCACTCCCGCCTCCGCCTTTTTAGCTCCGGCATGGGCCGTTACGAACTTGTCGGCCATCTTTTCGAATGTTTCAATGGAGCACGCGGGCAACTGTGAATACCAAGTTAATGCGCCTCCGGTGAGGGTTTTGCCAAACTTTTTCAACAGGATGGAGAATACTTGTTTTTTGGCGAGATCATTGCCCTTTACCGTGGTGACGTAGTGGGTCACATGATCCTCAGGATTGGTCGTACCGTTGTATATATTTAGGTAGGGCGGCATTTTTAAGGTTTTGGGTATGGCATGCGGGGCGGCTTCATCACTGTAGGGTTGTTCCACGAACCGACCCGCATCTTTTTTTGGTAAGAGTATTGGGGCACCCGGTATTTTTTCTACCCTTTCTTGATGCTCCTTCATTTGGTCTCAAAGCATTTTGCTTTCGTTTTCATGGCTGTGAGGGTGTCATCACCTGCATTACTAATGTTGTGAGTGATACATGTTATTGGAGGGGGAGGGCCGTGCTGCTCGACCGTTATTGGTACAATGCGAGTCCTCGCATTTTCTCTGATTGCTTTTTGGGTGGGCGTGTCGAGGATGCTGGTCAGTGTGTTTGTTAGCCAAGACTTAAGCAGTTTCTTCACTGCTGGTGGTGCTTCTTCCATTGTAGACGTGAAATCCCCTTTACCGTGGGACGTTGTGATACTATCACAAGGGAGGAGCGAGCCACTTCGCCTGGGAGAGGCATCTGGCGTTACGTCTTCACCCTCCATTTCGGAAACTTCGTTGATGGTGTTTAAGAGGTTGGTGGTGAGATCGACCACTGCCTTCATCCTTTCTTCTTTGTTACCTGCCATGTTAGATCTGTGTGTACAAGAGGGCAGGGTTTTTTTTATGTGCTAGTTATAGATCTAGAAGAAACTAAAACTTTAACTAGGAAATCCCCACAGACGGCGCCAAATTGTTTGACCAAAAAATATAAATCTTCGGTTAAACTAATTAAATTTATATAATGAAGGGTTAAACCTAGTTAATGATAATGACTTCAGATCTATAATCGAATAATATCAATAATGTGGAGCAGCGTCAGAGGAATATTAAATGCAATGCGCATTTCATGCTTCAAGACCATCAATGAAGAGGGAATGTTAAGAAATAAATAATAGTAAATGGCATTAAAGTAAATGAGGAGAGTAATTAACCAAATGTTGAATGAGGTGGATGATTCATCCTCCTGACAATGATGGATGAAAAACAAATACAAGAATATTGAGGTCCTTCTCGGATCTGATGGAAAAAGGTGTGGAATAATAGATAATCGAATCTCTTTAGAAAGGTAATGTTTGTATTCTATCTCGAGAGAGTCTGCTTTTTCAAGAATGTTCTTATTAGAGAATCTTGTCCCCTTTTCACATTATCTCTCTATCTATTTATATGGGCCATACCCCTAGTCAACCCTAAAGGTACAAATGCCAAGAATACTCACTAGAATATTCTCCTAGAGATTCTATTACAAAACTAGTCGTTACTGCCGCTTAGAGCTGTCAATATAGGCTGGGCAGGGCCAGCCCAGTCCAACCCACGTGGGCTTTAGCAATTGGCGGGTTGGGGTGGGCTAGCCCACCATTTTGAAGGGCCTTATAATGGTCAACCCACCCCAGCCCTATGTGGGCCGCAGGCCCCCATGAACCAGACTATGGCTGTCCAACGGGACGGGCCGGCCCATCCCGTCCCGCGTCCCGTCCTAGTCCCGTCCCGTCCCGTCCCGTCCCGTCCCGCTTCAAGTTAAATGGGATGGGCCAATGTTAAACGGGACACGGGATGGGACGGGACGATCATTTCGTCCCGTTTGTCCCGTCCCATTTCGTCCCGTTTCGTCCCGTCCCGTCCCGTCCCGCGTCCCGTCCCGCGTCCCGCCAGTTTTTTTTTTTTTAAAAACTATCCGTTGGACAACGGCTTAAATAGCAAAAATAGCCGTTGCCAACGGTCCAAACAGCCCCTACACCCCCCAAAACACCCCCTCCCCCCCCTCCCCCCAACCTTTAACTATAACCCC
>NW_017672518.1:66472-96870 GCF_001879085.1 Nicotiana attenuata
CCTTCCATTTAGAAAAGTTCCAAAAGATGTTTGTACTAGGTGGAATTCTACTTATGAAATGCTTACAATTGCTTATGACTATCGGGTGCCCATCCAAAAGGTATTTAATATGCATAATGCTTACCCTGTTGATCAAATTGTTGATTCTGATTGGGATGAGATCAGAGAGCTTACTAAATTTTTAGAAAAATTTTATTATGCTACAAAATAATTTTCTGGTATATATTATCCTACTATTACACAAATATTATGGTATATTTGTGGAATTTCTATTGTATTTGGTAAGTATAAAAAAATCCAACTTATGCACCAGCCATTAAAGAAATGATTTTAAAATTTAAAAAGTATTTTTTCCCTATTCTCGAAGTTTATTTAATTTCTACTCTACGTAACCCATCTTTAAAACTAAGAGGTGCAAAGGGACTTGTTCGTAAAATTTATGAGAATTTAGAAATTCAAGAAAATGAACAACCATCTCTCGAAAACTGCCAAGCTAGCATATATTCTTATGCTAGATCAATGTTTGATAAATATAAATCTATGGATACAACTAGTACTGAAACTGCTCCTTCTACTTCTAAGTCTGGAGCAGAAGTTTTATGGGAAGATATGGATGATATAACAGGTTTTGATTCCTCTATTGATGATGAACTTGATTCTTATCTTAATCAAGGATTGGAAAATATTAAAGACGAAGAAGGCAAGGAACAACTTTTGTCATGGTGGAGGGAGCGTGGCAAGGCTTTTCCAACACTTTCAATTATGGCCCGAGATATCCTGGCTATTCAAGCATCATCAGTAGCATCGGAGAGTGCTTTTAGCGCGGCAAGATTTCAAATTGGAGATCATAGACATTCATTAGCGGAGGACAGTCTAGAGATTTCCGTCTTATTCAGAGATTGGATTAATTCAGAAAGAAGAAATCTTGGTTTTGAAAAACTAACCACTAGGGAAGAAGAAGAATACAATGAGATACTTACCACTGGGAGCGATAACGGCATGGAGCTCATGGAACATCAATCAACATTGCCAATTCCAGTAGAATGTCCAAGAGATATTATTGATAAGTTACAAAGAAGCTATATAGGAGCTTACAAATATTAGTATGATAATTTGTAATTGGCTACTAAGAGGCCTAGTTCAAACAGAACCCTTCCTAGAAGGTGGCTGCGTAGAATAGGTGCTCTTCAAAAGAATTATATTTGTATTTGAGATTTGAAAGTTCTATTAATAAAATAAAAGGCTCTAAGCGATGAATTATTTTTATGAATTGTCTTAGTTACTTAATAGTTAATACTTTAAAATTATATTAAATAAATTATAACTCTATTATAAATTTATATTTACTAGATTATTTCATTACAAGTCTTTTGTTATAATATTTTACAATTCCTTACTTAGTTTTCTAATTTTCTTTTTAACATACTAACATAGTAACATTTAAGTTTATTAAATAAGTCAAAAATCTAGCCGTTGCAAACTTTAAAAACATAGTAATTTTCAAAAAACTAGACGTTTTTTTATTAAAAAAATACACTTAAGGCCCACGAACCGGTCCCGTCCCGTCCCGTCCCATCCTGTTTGTTAGCGGGACGGGATGGGACGACCGTTTCCTCCCGTATGTCCCATCCCGTTTCGTCCCGTCCCGCCACCGTCCCGCTTAAATGTCGTCCCGTCCCGTCCCGTCCCGTTAATTTCGTCCGGTCCCGTCCCGTTGGACAGCCATAAACCGGACCATCATTTTAAAAATATAATTTTATATTTTTTCTTTAAGTTCTGACCTAATAAAAGATAATTATTTAAAAGTTAAAAAATATCTTATTGGAAAAGTTTCGCAAAACTTAATAACTTTTTATATTGTTCCAATATATCACAATAAACACTAAAAAAAATAAAAAATAAGACTATATTTCATTGTCAAAACTCAAAACAAACTATTCAAGAGAACGTCCATGACGCTTATGAGACATCCAACACATCATCTTTATCAAACACATTTGAATCCGATTGTGACAAAGTTGTCTTAACATCTTCACTTTCATCTACATCTATAATTCATATGCAATATTAGTTAGTTAAATCTTAAGAATAATTAAATTTTAAAAACTAATAATATTCAAATTCACATAAAAAAAATATTACCAGTTTGAGTTTGGGAAAAGCTGTGCAGCCAATTTCGAGTAGTAACAAGTGTTTAGACATTTTCATAATAAATGCAACTTCTGTACTTTGTAGGAACACGCCACCAATGTTGAATGTTGATTCTGATGCTACAATGGTAACATGAATACTATGTACATCACGCGCCATCACTGAAAGATCGAGATATTTTTTAGAATGGTCCTTCCAATACATGACAACATCCATCTCTTGAAATTTCTCAAGATCAAGTTTTGGTTCCTCTTAGTAAAGATCCAATTCTGACTTTCTATCTCTAAAGGCAATATACTTCTTATTTTTTATATATTTTAAATAAATATTTTATTAGGCCCATGGGCCGGCCCAGTCCAGCCTCAGTCAAGCCTCACCGGCCACGGGCTTACTCGGGGTGGGCTTAAAAGCCTCATTTTTTAAATGGGCTCCAAAATTCTAGCCCAACCCTGCTAAATCACCGGCTGGGCTGGCCCAATGGGCCAATCCCATATTGATGGCTTTACTGACGCTCTTGATGCTTGACCTTGGCCGTTACTGATTGCTCGGCTATGACTCCCAGTGTCAGCTAGTCGACCTCGGCCATATTACTTTTCGTAACACTACTTCATGTAAAATCTCTTGAAGGTAAATTTTGACCCATACATGATATTTATTGAGTACATGTTGTTAATGTACTCCCGCTACACTTCTACACTGATCGTGCAGGATGTGAGGCAGGTGCATCTGGCAGTCATTCCGTCGCGCACCCCCGTTACCCCGAGGCTTAGTAGTGAGCTGCTCTCTGAGGCTCTTCTGCAGCACCCGTAGTCTCTCTTTTGTATTTACTTTCTGTCTACTCTATTTTAGACAGTAGCATAGTGTGTTGTATATTCTACTAGTTGCTCATACACTTGTGACACCAGGTCTTGGAAACATGCTAGTAGGCACTTTATAGTTTTTGGGTATTTATTTCATCGCACTTGCTCTTTTAATTGTTTACGCTTTACTTTATTAAGAACTTTCACTTCTTATTTATTTAATAAATAAAAATCAACTACTTTGAAATTATTAAAAGGAATAAATACATGGCTAGTTCACCGTTGGCTTGCCTAGCGGCAACATTGGGCACCATCACGACCTATAGGAGAAATTGGGGCGTGACAAGTGAGCTCCCATTTGAGATTGTTGGGAATTTTTTTTCTTCTTTTTACTAATTTGTATGGGGATTTTCAAAGATAATTTTGGAGAAAATAATGGAAGAGAATTCGTTTTACTGATTAATCTGGACTTTTTGGATTTACTGATTTTGTTTGTGCTCTTTTTACCTTTTTATTCATTTGGGAGTTTTAGAGTAAGAAGGATGGTGTTCATTGTTGTTTTGGGAAATTTTAGAGTGAATGAGGATTGTGTTTATGGTGGATGAAACATGTAGTGCTGGTGCTGCCATGGTGAAGAAGAAGAAGAGAAAGGAAAAGGTTTTAATTTTTTTTAATAAATTGGTAAAAAGAGATTGGGATCTATCAAAGGGACTGAAGAACACGTTCAGTTGGAGGTGTTTATTAGTACATTCCGTCGAGTACGAGTGTTTAATTGGAAAACTTATTAGTTCATTTACCGGGTTAATAAATGGGTACAAATTTAGGTGGCCCATAAACTATTTTGCCCATTTCAAACTAGTAATTTCCTCACTATTTTCTTTTCGATAGACATTATTGGGGCGGTCATGGTTTGGTTTGATCTTCATCGTAGAACCAAACAAGATATATGAGCTTAATAAAATTTTTTTTTGAGTAGTAATAAGATTATATATATATATATATTAGTTAGTTGGCATCATTACATAGCATTGTGTCACTTAGTGTGACATTGTCGTTGGACAACCCTGTATGCAAAATAGCATCACTAGCAATGTTTTGGTTGCCTATAGTTGTAAGCATATTACAAACTGAAATAGAAAGTTGCTTTGAATGTTTGCTTTCCCCGCTCCCGTCCATGCTCAGCATGTGTTGTACACAAAAAGGCAGTCTGAAGTTATGCCGTAGTAGTAGGCCCTTCTCCTGGTGTATTAACAACCTGCAAGAGTGTATTAAATTAGATAAAGAGGTGTGGCCATTGTTGATGGCGTTTATTACATCCGTTGAGTCTGTTTCTATTTTCTGGGGAAATAGATTGAACTTGTGTGCCATTTGTAGTCCTTCATAAAGTGTCTGCAATTCAGTATGAAGAGGGAATACACTATGACAAAACTTCTGAAATCCTAGTATCCATTTACCCGTATTGTCACGGAAAATACCACCTATGCCACTTTTTAGCTTTTCAAAGGCCCTATCAATATTAAGTTTAATCCAACCTATTTGGGGAGGATGCCATTTAATATGGATTATTTTGGAGATATAAATTGTTGCAATGCTTGAACTCACAAAGTGGAATTCTAAAGATTGATTTATCAATCTTTAGAGGTTAGGAGGGAGGGTTGTGTTGTTGCAGTTATTGGTACTTCTGTTAATCCATATCCCCCGTATAATGAAGGGAAAGAGTTTATGCCAATTAATATAAGGAGATTCAAAATTTGTTTTACTGTCTTTAAGGTGGAGTAAACAGTGTTGAGTGTTTGGAATGGTGAGATCCCTGATTCCTAAATCATCCAAGAGGGTTTTCACAATGGGGCATCTTATGAAGATGTGGGTGATGGATTCTTCTTCATTATGACCCATAGGGCATTGGTTATCTATATTAATGCCAATGTGATGTAGATATTGGCGACAAGGAATTCTTTTGTGTAGATATTGCCAAAAGAAGAATTTAATTTTATTGGGGCAGTATAGTTTCCAAATCCACTTGAAATCATATTGATGATTAGTCGTAATTTGGAGTAACTTTGAGCATGATTTACTTGTGAAGCAACCATTAGAGTTGATATTCCATATCGGTGTATCATTATTCCCAGTATTTAAGGGAATTGGAATTTGATTGATACTTGTTATTATATCCTTTGAAATTTGGAAGGATATTTTTGTTAGATCCCAATGGTTTTCCGAAATGATATCTTTAATCTTCATGGTTATCTCCTCTTTTTTAAGGGGTCCTTCAATGTTTAAACGTAGAGGAAGGTGGTCTGGAATCCAATTGGAGTGCCAAACACTAAAGGGCGAGTTTTTACAAGGCTGCCATGTGATACCTTTAGAACAAATCGACCACCCCTTAACAATACTTTTCCAAATGAAGGAGGTATTGGTTACTGATTTGTTGTTGGCATATATGTGAATAAGCATTTTTGACCATAATGCTGAGGCATTAGTTATGGCTCTCCACGCAAGGTTGCTTAAGGAAATTAAATTCTTGTTTTTAGTAGATTGTAATCCTAGCCCCCCTTGTTCCTTTGTTGTTGTAACATTAGACCAGTTAACATAGTGGATCTTTCTTGATTCCGTGGTGGATCCCCCAATAAAGTTACGTTGAATACGGTCTATTTCCTTTAAGGTTTTTGCTGGAAGGTAGGTGTATAATGCATTGCATGGCTTGGAATTGAGTTAAGGGTAGAAATAGCAAGAGTTGTTCTCCCAGCAATATTGAGAAATTTAGCTTTCCAGGAAGATAATTTTCTATGCATGTTATCAACTATATATTGGAAATCTTTGTGAGTTGGTTGATTATGAAGAATGGGATATCCTAGGTATTTTTCAAAGGAGTTGCTTATTTTGATGTTGAAGGTATTAGCTACTTCCTTTGCTAGGTTAGAGGTACAGTTCTTAGAAAGGATTATTTTTGATTTTTGGAGATTAATATTTTGCCCTGACAGTTTGCAGAATAGAGCAAGGCTATTTTTTTATGGAATTGCATGTTTTTCCATTAATTTTTGCCATCAGGGTAAGGCCGTCTGCAAAAAATAGGTGAGAAATAACAGGATCTCCAGTGCTTAAATGAATGGGGTCCCACTGGCAGATATCTACTTGATGAGATATAAGTCTGGAAAATATTTCTATACAAAGGATAAAAATATAAGGAGATAGAGGGCAACCTTGCCTAATACCTCTGCTTGGGCTGAAGAAATCCGTCACAGAGCCATTGACTAGGATAGCTATGTCACTAGTACAGCTGCAGTTCATAAATAATTTGGAGATGAATTTTGGAAATTTGAAGAATTTGAGAGTTTGTAGATAAAAGACCACTCTAAACGGTCAAAAGCCTTTTCTAAATCCAATTTCAGAATCATATTGGGCTTTTTTCCTTTTATTTTCTTTAGTTGGTTAATGATTTCTTGAACTATGATAGCGTTATCACTAGTTCTTCGCCCCTTGATAAAACTAGCCTGATAAGGGGAAATCAACTCATCTAAAAAAGGCTTTATTCTATTGGCAATGATCTTAGTAACAATTTTATAAATAGTGTTACAAAGCCCTATAGGTCTAAAGTTCTTTAGGTTATTAGCATTTTGTATTTTAGGAATAAGACATATATAAGTATTATTAATATTTTTTGGGATGGAGCTATTTTTGAAGATTTGCGAGCATATGTTAATAACAGATGGCCCCACTATATTCCAGTATTTTTGATAGAAGAATGGGTGCATACCATCCGGTCCTGGTGCTTTGAAGGGTTTAAATGAGAAAATAGCTTTTGTGACCTCAGAAGGCATTAGGGGATTATCCAAGTTCCTTAGATCAGTTGTTTGGAAGCCTGTAAGATCTTGGCAGATGCTCAACCAGTTAGTAGACTCATGGGATGTTGTGAAACTGTTGAGGAAGAAATTTTGAAAATGCTTTAGAATTTCTAATGGATCATTGATCCGGTTACCCTGGTCGTCTTTGAAGAACGTGATTTTATATTAATCCTTCTGTTGTTAGTAGCCATTATATGAAAATTTTTTGTATTAGCGTCTCCTTCTTGAATCCACGATATTCTAGCTCGAAGTTTTCAATAGTAATCTTCAATTTTAAGGAAATTATTATAATCTAATTGTAAGGAGCGTTCCAATTCTTGGAGGAAGGTTTTCGTTAGAGATTGAAGTACATTTAAATAACAGACTATAAAAAAGTAATCATACATACACGTAATTAAATATACAAAAATTAACGATCTTCCTAGACTAGTTACATAACGTATTACATCTCAAGCAAAGAAAACGAATCTGCCTAGACTTATTCTTAAAGGAAAAAAAAATTATATGCTCACGAAAAAATATGTCCATATCTCAATTGGGTTTGATTTTTTCGTGTTCATTACCAAACCAAATTAGACGGAGTACATGTTGATTTTTTAAATTGGTTTGACTCGAATTTTCAGTTGAATTTGATCTTTTCGTTTTTGTTGAACACCCAACATATTATCATTGGATATATCTGAATCATGGAAAAGAAAAAGAAAAACATACCTGAATCCATCAAAATCATCAAAGGATAGACTTTTTCTCCAGTACCCTAATCTTCAGTAGTCTCGATGACGAGACTATGGGCCACCAAAGGCTGGGCCCCAGCCATTCCCGCTTGCCTGCCATAGTCCCTCTTCTGTATAAAGAGATTAACTTCATTGTCAAATCAAAACAGTCACATATGCACTAGCAATAGAATACTTCTTTTTCATGTAGTAACATTTTTGAGTTTTGATCTGCCACAAGATGTTAACTTGCCTTTGTACAAGTAGTAGAAGTTTTTATAAACATTAGACTTATATAGCATGTTCGGCCAAGCTTCTTTTACACCTAGAAGTATATTTTTTTTCAAAGTTAAAATGTCTGGCCAAACTTTTGGAAGAAAAAAAAAGTATTTTGAGAAGCAGAAGCAGAAAAAAATACTCCCTCCGTTTCATATTAAATGAGGTAGTTTGACTCGGCACGGAGTTTAAGAAAAAAGTAGAAGACTTTTAAAACTTGTGATCTTAAAAGCTTAAGGGGCAAAAAGTTTGTGGGGTCATGACATTTGTGTGGCTATAAAAGCTTCTCATTAAGGGTAAAAGGGTAAAATGAAAGAGTTTAAAGTTGAATTATTTCCAAATTTAGAAATATGTCATTTGTTTTGGAACAAACTAAAAAGGAAAGTACCTCATTTAATATGAAACGGAGGGAGAAGCTACTTCCCAAAAGTATTTTTTTGAAAAGCACTTTTGAGAAAAATACATTTTGAAGCACTTTTTAGAAGCTTGACCAAACACTAATTGCTTCTCAGAAGTATTTTTTAAATTAATTAACCAAACATAAATTGCTTCTCACCAAAAGTACTTTTGAGAAAAATATTTATGAGAAAAAACACTTCTCAAAATAAGCTTATTTTAGACGCTTGGCCAAACAAGCTATTACTTTGATTGCGAAAACAGTAAATTAGAGTTTTATCAATTAAATAAAAATTTAATTACTAATTAAGTTAATTTGAATCTTTAAAATTCGAAATGATGTATATACCATAGCAATTTTAGTGAGCAATGTTAAATATATTTAGAATAAAAGAGTGCATATACATATAAATATTATGCTTTAGGTGACAATAGAAACAATTGATATGAGGTGAGAAGCAAGTGCTTTCACGGCTGTTTGACAAGAGTTTATTGGACCATAGAATTGTGTCTGGGAGTAGTAACAAGTCTTTTTCTCTTCTAAATGGACATATATTATATTATTATATAACTAATTACATGTAAAAATAGTGGTAGAAATTAATGGAAGGTGTCCACAGCTCCTTCGAGCACCGTGCCTACCTTCCTGCCGGGCAATTTACAAATAATTCTAGCTTTAACCTTGGAAGAAAAGGCATCAACTAGCTAGCTGCTACTGTGGACACTACTAAATTGAGGAAAGAAATTTCTCCTGTTTGAATGAGTGGAGAGACTTGGATTCTCTTCCTCCAATTGGTACCAAGTAATACTTGAAAAAAGAGGGAAAAAGAGGCAATTGATCAAATGTGAAATGTGAATCGGAATGCTTTCACATAGAGTCTCGTGAGCTCATATTCTACATCAAATTATTGGGCACCTGTCAAACTCAGCAACAAAACTATCACTGTCAGCATGTGGAAACGCTCTGTTCCCGAAAGATAATCCAATCACTAGGGCCCCAAACAAACAAAATAAAATTGTGCCATTTGTGTCAACAGGACCTGTTGAAAATCTTATATGGGGCTGTTCTTTTTTAATGTTTTTTCCACATAGTGTTAACCAACCTCAGCAGACTTACAGCATTTAGTCAGTCGTTTTGTAGTTCAACAACCAAAGAAAAAAGCAGCCCATCCAGAGATGGGTTCCACACAAATATGAAACTTAAAGTTAGAAATGAAGAAAATATCATTGATAACAAAAGTAACAAAATTCAATCAAAGAGTAAAGTTCCACAGTCAACGAAGATGCCTACTGTTTAAGGTTTTTTAAGGTCCACCTAAAATGTTTCCCGCTTACAGAAAATTATCTGTGTTTCTTCTGTGGTTCAAACCTCTGAAGAGTTTTGACTCGAACACTTCGCTTTTCCATGTAACATTTGAACCATATTATCTACCAGAATGATGTCTGCAATGTCTTATTCGCTGATGAAGTCTCCTACAAGTCTGTAGATTTACATAGATATCCTAGATTCTGACATAGTGTAGGGTTGGGAACCGCACTTATTATAAGTTTGCCTCGATGAGCAGATCCTTTGAAAGAAGGGACAAACTATGATTCTTGCTAGTAAAAGTGCATACAGTTAACTAAGATAGGTACATGTCAAACCTTCCATTTCGTTTGCCCGCTTTACTTGAAGGGCGGCTCTTACAACATTTCCCCTTGTTATTATTCCCACCTTCATTAAACAACAGTTTATTGATTAAAAAATCACTGGCAAGAAAAGATGCGACCAAACAAAGCTTGAGGAGCTTACCAGCTTACCATCACCATCTACCACAGGAAGCCGACGATACTTCGTTTTCAGTAAAAGTCTGACAAAGAAATTCATTAAAATGTTTGCTTTTCATCCAATAAAAAGCAAGAAAAACATGTAACATGAACGGAAGGAACATAGTAATAAATAAATGACAGAACCTTGCTGCATCCTCAAGATTGGTAGATTCACGAACTACTAATGGAGCAGGTGTCATCAGATCACCAACCACTTTCCCTTTGGTCTTACCTAGCAACTTTTGGATCTCATTGAATGTCTGCAAATATTATTCAGAGTGAGACACAGCTTGATTAGCTTTGAGATGCTGTGTGATGCAGTTAACATGATACATAATCAAGTGCGCTTTCACTGTTCTTCGTCACAGCAAAAAGATGACAAGCTAACTCCAAGCGAGCCACCCCATTTATTAACACCATTGCAAGGACGCTGAAAGGTCTGAAAATTGTTTTTACGGGAGTGAACTGAAGGTAGTCTAGGGTAAAAGGTCTATCTTTTGGGGAAGCAGACCCAACTTTTGGACAACAGGAAACATGGAGCATCTAGTCAAAAAATATCATCTACTTTCATTTCATGTGACATTATTTTTTATTAGTCCGTTGGAGAAAGAATGACACCTCTCTATATTTGAAAACAATTTTAACTTTAAAATTTTCATTTACCCTAGATAACATATTTTTATAGCCACAAAAATGTCATGGAAGGTTTAAGACCACAAGTTTTCCTGAAACTCCATGCTGAATCAAACAGTAGTAAGAAGATGAACTCAGTACGACCATAGAAGCTAAGCAGACAGATCATTATGAGATTGGAAATAGGATAGATGCATTATTAGATACTACAGCAAAACCCAGAGGCAGTTCAGTAGGTTTCATCAGCCATTAATTACATCTTACAAATAACAGGCCTTTTTTTCTGAATTCAATGCCACAAACACCTAAACTGCACAAAGTTGACTTCATGTAATATGTTAGCAGTCGGGAGCATCCATATGCAAGATCAGTGTGCAACGATGAATTTGAAGTCCACATATTGAATTCTTGTGGTTGAAATAGGAATATTTAAGTCACTCATGTGAGGCAAACGTTTTAATGAAATGGCCAACTTCAGAAGTTGGTGATTGAAAACCCATCCAATGTTTCCTCCCCTGATCCTCCCACACACACACACCAAAAGGAGAAAAAGGAAAAGGTGAAAGAGAGAATATCCACCTTTCACTACAGAGAAATTCAATAGTCTTCTACGTAGAGATCACTAGCTTATCAAAATTTGTGAAGGGTTTCATGTCTAAAATAAAAATTATTATGGAATTAGCGCCGTCAATTATTTTTACAAAAGTATGTACTCCATAAACAGTACAAGGGCATTAAAATTTTCTTACTTTCCAATTGCTGTCTACTTCAGGAAACATGTCTGCATCAGCTGTTCCTGTACCTAAGAGAAGTATTTGGACAATTAACATCATATCAGTATTTTAGTAAATCAGTTTAATCGAATGGAGAAGGGGAATACAGAAAAAGTGGAGGACCAACAAACCAACCAGAAAAGAGAAGAAAAGATATAGAAGTTCCATTCTTCCATCTTTATCAAGAACACCAGCTTGTTAGCAGCTCAAATTCTAATTTCTTAATGATTACTCAACTAATGGGATAAACCATTCAATCTTGAACAATCCAAACTGGACTTAATATTGGGGGACTATGTTGTAGCTGTTAATTGTTAAGCCTATTCTATCATGCCCCACATCCACAGAATCAAGTTGTGGTGATGCCTGTAAATATCAATTACTCCTCTTGCATAAATAAATTAATGCTCCATATAAGAATTTTTCTAGGCAGCAAGAATGAATCTTTTCAGGAAATTCCATTTTTAGATAACCAAAATCTAAGGAAGTAGATGTTGAAAAGAAGAAAAAAACACAATTGCTCCTTTTATCATTCGACCACTGCCTGAGATTGGGGTCCTAAGCTGGTGCAGTAGTGACAAGTTTTCTTGCCATGGCTAATTAAAGAGGACAGAGCTAATAGTGCACAGTACACCAAGAGAGAACTAATTGTGCCTTTGGAAAGATTGCTTTCAAGGAAAGAATGATATCAAAGTGGAAAACAAAATACAGGATAAATGAAATATAAGATTAACATGTGGAAAGAGAAAAGACAGAGGAGATGGAAGGGGATTTGGATGGGAATGCACCATACCTTCACAAGGCGTAAAACAAACCACATATTCTTAATCCAAATAAACTTTCAGTACTGGATAATGTTATCCAAATAAGCCTCAGAGATGTTTTCAATAGGATTTCGGCTAGAGTTATAAAAGGTCCCAAAGCAGTTGAAGCACAATAAGAAATTAGGGAAATCTTAGTTTATTTTTCACCTTATAACCAGAAGGGCTTAATTTGAACAGACCAAGTTTTTACTAGAACTTTGGCTAGAGTTCATAAAGATCAAAAGTAACATAAGGAATTAGGATAACCATAACTTATTTTCAACTTATAACCATAAATTAAGGCTAACAACAATGATAACACATATTTAAACACACTCTGTTTACAACTAAGTGAGTAAAACCTAAAATATGATAACAACATATTTAAACACTGCAAGAAAAAAGATTTGGAATTTGCTCCTGTTTGATGGACATTCCAAGTCACAAATATTATGCCAAAATATTAGAGGTACAAGAAAGTTCACCACAAAGATAGGTGGGATCTAACTAGAGAGACATGTAATGGTACATATTCACAAAGGAAAAAAAGAAAGAGATGCACTATACTCATCTCAAACATAAAGCTTGCCTGGAGTATGAAGGCAAACAAATTATGGAAGAGTTTAGAATCCCAAAACATAAAATCTAAACATTGTCTGTAGACGGGTATAGTGGACTGTATTCCATTTCTCCATACGCCAGTCCACAGCAAACATACCAGTTACTTGCCAAACACGTTCAAGGTAACAACGAAAACGGTCCAGAAAACAATATTGGCCAAATACCGATAGAATTTGTTGTAATCTCCGCATAAAAATCATCATAGCATCACCATTTAAGAAAATTTACCTGATATAGAGTCAAGCGCCAATAGATCATAGTCAGAAACAAGACCAACCTGTACCAAGAAAGAGCTTCTGACTTTTGAGTGTTTTGATGACACAACAACAACAGCAACAAGTCAATAACAACAACCCAGTAAAATCCACAAGTGGGGTCGGGTGAGGGTAGAGTATACACAGACCTTACCCTACTGTTTCTGGGAGACCCTCTGCTCAAAAAGTGTTTTGATGAAACAAAATAATATTACTCTTAGCACATCTTTGAACTGAATATCCTGAATCAAATCTATAGAGAAGTGACCATACCTTTCGCATTATAGTACTGCAAGTACATATTGCATTATTCAGTTAATAAATTTCTCATAATTAAAAGTTTTGATGCATACTAGGTATCGGATAAAAGGATCATCCACTAAATATTTGATTTACCAAAAGTGGATGGAAAACATACAAGCTAGAGAAGAAATTCCTATTAGTATGCAGTCAAAATATTTTAAGTAATAAGCTGGCAAAACAAAAGAGCTTTTCTACACCTGTTGCCAGAAGACACTATAGCATTAGATTTACTTCACCATTGTTTTAAAAAAGATTCACGCTGTCATCTTATAAACTGAAGTAACAAGGGAGAAGAGGAATTAAACAAATATTAGTTGCCATAAGAATTTTTAGCATTAGCTTTTCCTTACGCTTTGTGGTTTGAGACATGATTCATTCACAAATATAAGCCAGAAAAGAAAACATGTGATTGCACATTAAGAGCCCGTTTGGGCATAAGAAAGTTTTCACTTTTTTTCGAAAAATTTTCACTTTTTTCGAAATCAGCGTTTGGTCATAAAATTTTCAATTTTCGCTTGAAAATGCATTTTGGAATTTTTCGAAAATTTGGAAAACTCCAAAAAGCTGTTTTTCAAAATTTTCACTCAGATCACTCACAAAACTTCAAAAACAACCCAAAATTATATTCATGTCCAAACACAACTCTAATTTTCAAATACCATTTTCACTTGAAATATTTTTTTCACTTTGTTTTTGGAATTTTACAATTCTTATGTCCAAACGCCCACTAAATCAGAAGAAGAAAATATCTCCCAAGTAAAGCTTTTGATGTACTAATTAATTTGGATGGTAGCTATAAGTCTATAAATATCCATTCACAAATATAAGCCAGAAAAGAAAACATGTGATTGCACATTAAATGAGAAGAAGATAACATCTCCCGAGTAAAGCTTTTGATGTACTAATTAATTTGGATGGTAGCTATAAGCTTATAACAGATCTATAGATTTTATGACTGAAAATATTTTAATGTAACATGTCAAGAAAAGCATGCATCAATGTGTGAGAGCTGAAGCACATGAATTACTCTCCAGCATGTTTATCATATTATTAACTAAGAGCTTGTTGATTAGAACATGATGCAAATTAAAATATATCCTAATGGTCATGCACAATCACATGCACAGCAACTACTATTCTAAAAGTACCAGAGTAGTAACTAGATGATCTATTTTTAACATTCGTGAAAATTTTTAGCAGTCTAATCAACAAAAGCTATGTCCACTGTCATAGTAATCTATATGGGTTTGATATGATAAATTATCTTCTGTGTTTAACAAACTTCAGTTTGCACAAGATAGACACTTAAAGAAGTTAAAGGTTCCTAATGCCCAGCTTTGATGATATTAATTCAACTGAAACTTAATGGCAAATTAGCTTTCAGGTATGAAGTTGTTCATAAGTGCTACATAAGCTGGGATAGAGTCATTGAATAAGGGGTATTTACACTCAATAAAGTGGGATCTACACTGGATATAGCAGCTAATATTGCAAATCAGAACTTACCAATTTCCAGTTGTCATCAATTACAGGGAAACCAGTGATTCTGTGTTCTACTAGAGCTTCCAAGGCTGTTGCAGAAACTATCATGTATCAGATATTGATTTCATGTACAACAAGTAAAGATGAAATTTGAGTACAAAAGTACCTTCATCTACTGATGTTGTGGGCTTTACCACATGTAACTCCTCTTTTCTAGTCATGAAATCACCGACTGTATAGACACCATTTCTAGGCTGCCACGAGTGGAAAAGCTTATGATTTGGTGGACATTCATGGGGAAAAGGAACTTCTTGATGCAACGGATAAATCATTCACAGTCAACTTTCGAAAACAAAGGACTCTCGGAGAGAAACAGATCCAAGACATTTAGCACCAAGTTTTGTTCAAGCAACAACTTGTGAGCAAGATATTCACATGAGGAGCCAATACATATTGATCTCTCTGTCCCAAAATTTCAATCCATGTCTGCTCCCAAGGGTCAAATAAATAAATCTTTGAATAAGACATCTAAACGTATTCTGGTCATTTTGAAATAAAATGCCTATTATAATGCTTTCAGTGCAGTTCCTAAATATCTAATTTTATTTTTCTAAATACCTATATCTCATTTTCAGTGAAAGTAATAGCAAAAAGTTACATGGTTCCTCCACATTCAGTTATGTTGCACATATTTGAACCATGCCAAATTGCAACCTTACCTTTTCTTCTCTACCTCAATCCATAGGTTGAGGCTACCTTCAAATTAATCTGGATAAAAATACTTACCAAGAAACTGTGACTACAAAATTGTACTAACCTTGGGAATATTCACTTTGGCCAAGAATTTTGTCACTTAACGTTAAAACCGCTTGAGTTCAATTGCTACATTTCACATGGAGCTCCTCTCTCAATCAAATGAGATTGAATGCAGTTTCCCTTTTGTCACAACGTTAAGACTTAAGAGCGAGGGTAAGGGAAATGCAAGCTCTGTTGAGGTTTTACTTTTTAAGTCAGTTTATCACTATTCAAACTTTTAAGGATCCCTTGAATGACATATAATAAATTATTGCCAACGGTTTTGACCTAGTTGATTTCTGTTTATTTTTATATTATGTATATTTCCGCCTTGGAATTAAATCGAATTTTTCCAAAAAGTCCATCTAATACAACGTTGAAGACTGAAGAAGAAGAAGAAGACTAACAGGCAAGTAGTATCATTTTAAAACGTAATCTAATTTATACCAAGCACCCTGCTTTAACTTACCACATGTAAATGAATAGCCAAACCTTTACAACATCAAGTAGAACTCTGTCTAAAATTTGAAGGTCAAACTGATTTTTATGCATTTTGACTTTATTAGCATAACTGAAAAAAAGAGTTAAGGATTGTCAATTTTTGATAGAGGAAGGACTACAGCTACTTGCCTTTTTTATTCACGCACTTTTTCAAAAAGCATGAATGCCTATTAACTAAATCCACCTATGCAGAAAGTAACTATGTAGCTTTTTTAAGCTGAGCTCCAATTGAGCTAAGCCATGGACTCCATTAATGGAGCAATGTAACAGTAGCGAGCAATTTAGAGATAGGAAGAGAGAGAAATGAAGAGGAAAATGTTTTCTCTATATTCAATCGTGTATCAATAACAAATACAACTTCTACTTTATATACACAAACTAACCTCTACTTAATTAAGCTAAGAACACTAACGGTTGGTAACTAACTCTAACAACCACAACTAACTATGACAGCTATCCAACTAACTTGACAGTTGGCTAAGCACTTAGCACTACACAGTCGGCTATTCTTCCACTCCCCCTCAAAAGCTAGAGGGTGTAAGATATTGAGCACTCCTAGCTTGCACAGTAGATATTCATGATGTACTCTCCCAAGCCCCTTAATCAACCGATCTACTTGCTGGTCCTTAGTTCTAATGTGATGTGCCTTGATCTTCGCTTCTTTTGACAAAATGAAGGTCTATCTCTATGTGTTTGGTCCTTTCATGAAATATGGGATTAGCTGCAATTAGCAATGCAGCTTTGCTATCACACATTAAACCCACTGGTTGCTTCATAGGTACATTGAGCTCTGTGAACAATCCCAGCAACCATACAATTTTTGCAGTTGCTGCTGCTAAGCTTCTGTATTCTGCTTCTGCTAAACTTCTTGAAACTGTCTGTTTTTTCTTTAATTTCCAAGACACCAATGAGTCTCCAAACTTCACCACAAACCCAGTCATTGACCTTCTAGTGTCAGGACATGATTCGCAGTCTGCATCACAGTAACAAACCAGACTATATGCATGCTTGCTACTTATCAGAATCCCCATTCCTGGATTCTGTTTGATGTATTTCACCACTCTTATTGTTGCTTCCCAGTGAGACTGCTTACATGGTTGCATGAACTGGCTCAATGTTTGCACCGCAAATATGATGTCTAGCCTAGTGATTGTTAGATATATTAACCTACCAATCAACCTCTGATAAGCTGAAATGTCTATCAGCATTTCATATCTGGATACTCCAACATGTTTATCAAATTCTACTTAGATGAACATCTGATTCATGTCGATTAGGGTGGCAGTTGGCTTTGTTGTTCCCAAACCTAAATCAGACACCAGTTCAAGCGCATACTTCCTTTCGTTTAACAAGATCCCTTGGTTGGATCTCATTACTTCTATCCTAAGGAAATACCTCAATTCTCCAAGATCCTTCACTTTGAACTTTCTGTTCATAACATTCTTTGTCTCCTGAATAAGTTCTTCATTGTTTCCTGTGATAAGCACGTCATCAACATACACCAACACAGCTACAAACTTTGTTCCTTTCTTCTTTGTAAAAAATAAGTAATCGTACAGACGTTGAGCCCGTTTGGATTGACTTATTTTAAGTGACTTTTAAGCCAAAATAGCTTTTAAGCCATAAGTTAGGAATTCTCGCTTTTGGTTTTTGACTTGTTTTTGGCATTTTAGCTTAAAAACAAGTGCTCAAAGGCACTTTTTTACTTTTTCCAAACACTTCAAAATGACTTAAAAACTATTTTGGCTTAAAAGCACTTAAAATAAGCTGATCCAAACGGGCTCTTTGAACATAGCCTGCATCTAGAAGTGCTTCAATAAGCTTAATGTTCCATTGTCTTGAAGCCTGCTTCAAACCATACAAGGACTTCACCAACTTGCATACTTGTGTCTCCCCTGCCTTCTGGAGCCCTGAGGTAGTTCCATATATACTTCCTCATATAAGTCCCCTTGGAGAAATGCATTATAGATATCTATTTGATACATGTTCCATCCTTTTGAGGCTGCCACTGCAATGACTGCTCTCAAATCGGTGAGAATGTCTCATGATAATCTGGACCTTCTTTTGACCGTACCCCTTGGCCACTAACCTAGCTTTGAATCTCTCAGCTTCTCCATTGACCTTGAACTTTATCTTGTACACCCATTTTGAGCCAATGGTGTTTTTTCCTTTAGGTAAGTCTACTATCTCTCATGTGTTGTTGTCTTCTAAGGCCTTAATCTCCAACTGCATTGCTTCCACCCATCTCTTTTCTTTGGATGCTTTGGCAAAACTCTGTGGTTCTGTCAGTGAAGAAATCTTTGCCACAAAGCTCTGGCATGATGCTGACAGCCTACTATATGTTAAATGATCTGATGAAGGATATAGTGTTATTTCGGGAGCCTTCTTTTGTGTGACATAATCCTTAAACTATAAAGGCTCCTTGACACTTATGCTAGATCTTCTTGGTTCCTCATTTGTGAGGACATGTCCTATTTCTGGAGATGTATCTGCATCTTGTGGCAGGCTATGTTGCTCGAACTCTCCAAAAATGTGGCCGGATACGTGTCGGATCTTCCAAAAGTAGTGCATTTTGAAGGATCCGACAAGGGTGCGGCTACATTTTGGAGAGTCCGCGCAACATAGGTGGCAGGTTCACTGCTTCATAGTCTTCCTCACTTTCAATATTATGTAAGTCTGTTGTCAAGTCTGTCTCTTCTTCTATATGTCCATTTTCTGCATGCCCATTCTCCACTTCTTCAGCGGGTCTATTATTCACACCAGGAGCTGGATCCATTATTGGTGAGGTCACAGCTTCAGGTGAATAAGAAGTAGATGCAGGTGCAGTGTCTTCGCTGTTTTCTTGTAGAGAGTCATGATTAGCTGGAACTAGTGGATATGGTTCATGATTAGCCTGCATACTCCCCCTATCATGGATCACAGAATGTCTCCATGAAGAAGGTTGAACAAAAGGAAATAAATGCTCCTTAAACACAATATTCCAGCAAACAAAAAATTGGTTAGTGGAGAGATCCAATAGCTTGTAACCTTTCTGAGTTTCTGAATACCCAAGGTGAACTGCTGGCCTTGCTCTTGCTGGGAACTTGTTCCTACGTACCAAAGCAGTAGCACATAGGCAACCAAACACTCTTAATGGTTAAGGGAAGGCTGTTTATGATATTACAACAAATATGGTGTTTTCCCATTCAAAATGACAGTAGGAAGCCTATTAATAAGGTACACAGCAGTGATTATGCATTCTCCCCGGTACCTAGTTGGCACATTTGCTTGAAATTTCAGTGCCCTTGCCGTATCTATGATGTGACTTTGTTTCCTCTCTACCACCCCATTGTGCTGGGGTGTGTATGCACAACTACTTTGATATACTATGCCATGTGATCAAACAAGCTATTGCATTGTTTATTAAAAAATTCTCCTCCATTGTTTGTTCTAATGGTCTTAACAACTGCACTAAACTGTATTACGAGCATGGAAAGAAACTTCTGCAATACTACTATAACATCACTCTTTAACTGCAGTAAATGAACCCAGGTATATCTTGAATGATCATCCACAATAGTCAAGAAAAATGCTTCCTATCATGTGTAGGGATTTGTAAGGTCCCCAAATATCCATATGTAATAGTAGCAAAGGACCGACGCTTATAGAACAACTCCTAGGAAAAACCAACCTACTTTGCTTAGCCAAAGGACAACCTGAACAGTCATTATTTACCGTGAAATCTAATGTGCATGCTGAAAACACTTTATATGCTTCATTGTGCTAACTGAGGCATGTCTTAATCTGTGATGCCAAAGATGTCCATCAATTTCTGGCTTTTGAGTGGTTACTGCTGATATCCGCTTCAATACTCTTGCTATGTGCTCATCCTTCACCACGTACGGGCCTCTTTTTTCCTTACCAATCCCCTTACCCTGCCACTCCAAAGGTCCTGAAATACATAGAAATCATGATAAAAATGGACAGAGCAGCAGAGTTCCTTTGTGAGTTTGGATACTGACAGCAATTTAAAACTGAAGTCGGGGACAAACAACACATTTTTCACTTCCAAATCCTTAAGAAGAGCTGCATTACCAATATGTGTGATGTCAGTTCTCTCACCAATAGGCAATTGTACATGCTCTCTCTGTTCATCTTTCAACTTAGTTTTAGAGTGCAATAAATCTAATGAGGCAGCTATGTGATGAGTTGCACCGGAGTCAACTATCCACTCACTATTAGAGCAATTAGCCATTAATAAAGTGGTAATACCTGTCATGTTCACTCGAGGTATAGAGGAATCCTTGTTCAGCATATTCAGAACTTGTCAGCATTGACCTTCAATGAAGAAGTGCCCCGCTACCTGGTCACAACTTGTTCCTTTTTCTCCCCTCATCTATGTCTGTTGCTCATGCTCAAGAACACCAGTAACACTGTTAGCCACAACTTGCCTCTTTGCCTTAAAATCCCCTGGATACCGTATTAGTTTATAGCAATTTTCCTTCAAATGCCCATTCTTATGACAATAATCACGTCTCATGAAAGGTTTTTTTTTCCTTCATAGAGTTGCCCTCGGCCAGTTTGCATGGCAATTGGCTCTCCTCTACCAGTTATTCCTCGAACAACTTGCATAGTAGTTGTTTCTCCTTTAACAGCCAATGTTGGATATGGACTTGACCTTTCACTTTCATCTTCAATAATCAAGGCATAGGCCTGATTTAGAGTTGGTTCTGTCGTTTTCATTAGAATTTGTCTCCTTGCCTTGATCATAGGATTCATTGAGGCCACTCAGAAATTGAAGCAACCTGTGTTGATGAAGATGCACAATATAATCATTCGACTTCACACAATCACAGGAAACAACCTTTTTGCCTTTCAAAGGCAGGGGTAAAGTCTGCGTACACTCTACCCTCCCCAGACCCCACTTGTGAGATTACACTGGGTATGTTGTTGTTGACTTCACACGGTCACATCCAGGTGAAGGAACCAACGCATCATACTCTGACCACAGCTCTTTCAGCTTTGTAAAATAAGTGTCCACAAAATCTGTTCCCTATGAGATTGTTGCAATCTCTCTATGCAATTGGAAGAACCTTACACGATTAACCTTACCAAACCTCTCCTTTACCCCCTTCCAAACTAGATGAGCATCAGATGCATATAGGTGATTCCACTAACTAGGTTATGCGATACAGTAGTCATGATCCAGGAGAGGACAAGTGCATTGCATGTCTCCCTTCTTAAAGTAATCCTTTTTACAAGTACCAGTCACAAACCCTAATTTTTGCTTAGCTAGAAGTGCAATTCGCATTGTTATCTGCACAATCCATAGTTTTCAGATCCTGTGAGTTCAATCAGAATCAAAACTGAGCTCAGCGTGTCACAAGGATGAAGAAACAACGGATGAGTATGATCGATCTTATCATCTCCCATTGTTGAGCTTGGTATGGAAAAGAATTACTGAAATTGACGATCAATTGCTCAGCTCGTGTACTACCAGCACGACTGCTCTGATACCATGTGAGCTGAGCTCCAATTGAGCTAAGCCATGGACTCCATTAATGGAGCAATGTAACAGTAGCGAACAGTTTAGAGATAGGAAGAGAGAGAAATAAGAGTAAAATGTTTGTTGTATATTCAATCGTGTATCAATAACAAATACAACTTCTATATTTATAGACACAAACTAACCTCTACTTAATTGAGCTAAAACACTAACTATTGGTAACTAACTCTAACGACCACAACTAGCTGTGACAGCTGTCCAACTAACTTGACAGCTGGCTAAGCACTTCGCACTACATAGTCGACTATTCTCATAGCTTTAAGCTTTCACATATAGAATAACTTTTAAAGTAACTATTTAATACTAATGATTGATCGACTTCATGTTCATGTCTCAGTTTTAATTAATAAATCACAATTTTTAATTTAAATTATAGTATAATCATAACTAGCACATAATTTAAGAATCATTTTATCACTTTACAATGAGTTCGGCCTTAAGTGCTTAAGAAGTTTATCAAATACTCTAAAATCTTTATCCTTCTAGAAACTTCAGATCCTATAATTCGTATGTGCCGTTGAAGATATGCCAAATTACGGTGTAAGTACATTAAAAGAGAACAGAGTCGCAAAAATTAAGTTAAGCTAACCTAAGCTACGAGTTCAATCAGGATTGTAGAATTGGATAAGGAAGCAAACCGGTACAGAATTGGCCGTCAAAGTGTTGGCTGCAGCAAGGCGAAAGGTCTCGCGAGAGTCCGAAAGGCGTACCGGTAGGAAACATTTAGAGGATGCAGCAAGTTTGTGGCTAGGCAGAGATAACAGGCAAGGCAGCTGGTGGTGGAATGCGGCGGATGCGCGGTGGAGACAGAGTCCGAACGGTGATATAGACGTCATCGAAGGGAGAAGAATATGACAACGAACAGAGAGAAGAGCGGAAAGTGAAGATGTAGCAGTCGACGGAAATTGCGAAGCCAGTACTCAGTAATTGCAGAAGCGTATGGCTTCGTCAGTCGTCAGTTAGTTATTTTTTGATACTCTCGAGGCATCTAAACTTGAAGAATTTTATTTTATTCTGTGGGAGACATATTTTTATGTTACATATTTGTGGATCCATATGTTATATATGTGGGTAAGGGTGTTAAACGGGCCGGGCAGCCCGGTTCCGGACCGGCCCAGACCGGTAGAACCCGGAACCGGCCCGGACCGGTAAGGGGGCTGGGCTGGGCTGGGCTGGGTAGGGGGTTGGGGTGGGTTTGGACGGTTTAAATTTTTGAAACGGGTTACTCGGCCCGGTAAAACCTGTTAGATGAACAGTGCCGTTAAACCGGTTAACCGGCCCGGCCCGGCCCGGAACGTGAATATAACATGAATATACTGTGAATATACCATGAATATACTATTAATATACCATGGATATACCATGAATATACCAATTATTGTATACTAATTAACATAATTTAAATTTGTTGGAATTTATCATATAGTGTATATATTTGGGGTATAAAACTATAAATGCTCAAATCATAGAATATGATGGTAACGTATTATTTTTAAAATATGCTATATATGTGTTATTTTAAGATTTTAAGACAATTTGTTATTTTAAATTATTAGACGTATTTATGCTTAATGATTTCGTTTGTTAGATTAATTTGAAGTATTATTAATTTATTATGCATGAAAATTTAGTTTACTATTTATTTGTTAATTTACTTTTTAAATGCAAACTTTAATTTTGTAATTTTGAAATAAATATAGCACTTGTAATTTATAAGTGCAATTTTTTCCCATCTTCCTTGTATTCTTTATGTTAGTACTTTGTATTAATACTATAACTTACAATATTTATACAAAATCCAAAAAAAAAAATTAAAATTATACTAAACCCGGCCCGGCCCGGCCCCCTCAACCCGTAACCCTTATGGTTCAATTTTTACCCGGATGAACCCGAACCCGTTAAGACCCAACCCGTAACCGGCCTGGACCGTAACCCGTACGGGTCCAAAAATATAGGCCCGGCCCGGCCCGGCCCACCCGTTAAACACCTTTATATGTGGGTCTATAAAATTTCAGGACCCACACAGTGTGAGAAAAGAAAAAGGCCTCACACAACTAGTGTCACTTGCGTGAGGCACAAAATAAATTTTTTCAAACTTGAACATTGGAATTGGTGCTCTCACATAAAGATATTTTCGTTCTACTCCCTGGAGTTTGTTTTATTTACCAGACAGGCACATACTGTTGAAATGTGATTTTCTCAACTTGTTATTCAGACCTGATTTAAGTTATAACGTACTAAAAGTATAAATATATTTGTATATTAATAGTAAATTTTAATATAAACAAAAGATTATTTATTAATTTACTTACAATTATTTAATAAATTTCTACATCCATTCATTTTACTTGTTCACAATAGATTTTACACTCTCCTTAAGAAAAAATAATTGAATAGTAGATTTTACCATAATATCAATAATAAATGATAGCATTTTAAAAAGTCTTGGCAATGCTTTGGGAATTAACATTTAATGATAAGGATAAAACTGAAAAGATTGTCTTGTCTCTTGATTTGTTAAAAATGAAGATGAACAAGTAAAGATAAAAATATATTTTTAGTACCAGTGGATTAAAAGTGAAAAGGATAGTAACTCAATTGTGTAATAGATTTTCACATCATTAACGTACAGAACTAAAACTCATAGTAATACAATTGATATACCTTAACGAAAGTGGCCCCCAGTAACGTTAACTGCTTATGGACTACTTAAATTTACATTTTTGTGTTGGTATGAATAATTATGTTTTCCATGAAAAAATTTCTTTCGTGGAATATTTTAGTGTGATATATCTATCTATCTATACTATATTAAAAGCACGGAGGCCTTTAGCGAAATATCGTTTGCCTTTTTTACCTCTTTAAAATATAGTTCACATTGGACAAAATAGTCATTTGATTATTTTTCTATATTTAGGAATAGTCATTTAATTAATTTCCTACTATTTAGGAACAATCATTTAATTATTAATCTAATACTTAAAACTTTTATTTTTCAGTTTCTTTTAGATCTAAAATTTCAAACACTTTCAACTAAAACTTGAAAAGTTTTTGTTATTCAACTTAAACTAAAAGTTTCGTCTTTCTACTAACTTAGGAAAATATTATTCACTTTCAAAGGAAAACATCATAGGAAATCTTTTAGTTATAATTTTTTTGACAGATTAATTCTACAAAAAATGTTAGGTAAAAACGTGCAATTTGATTTTCTTTTTGGTTTAGGAGTCTTTATTTTCTAATAAATCATTAAATTATCCATAATTTTATTTTGTATAAATCCTTTCATGTTTCAAATTATGTACCAAAATTTCTATAAAAGAGCTACAATTCTACGTTTTCATCATGAAAACTTTGCCTTGTTCGAGCAGCAACTATAAATTAAGAACTTTCAGGTTCTTCTTTGAGCAATATTTTTATAGTAGTTGAATTTTACATTCACGCGTTTATATTAGTAGTTAAATTTTGCATTCACATATTTATATTAATAATTAAATTTTGCATTCACGTATTCAACAAGTACATTTTTATTTATGTATTCTTAATTGTGAACCTTGAATGAACATGAGCTTGTTTGGCCAAAATCTCAATTTGTTTTAGTTGTTTTATAATTTTTAGAATAACTCTTATGTATCAAGGAAATAGAATAATTCACATTTTGCTTGCGAGAAAGAAAAAAAGATCTTTTGTTAGTTAGATGATCCTTTGTATGTTTTCTAGAATGAACTTAAGAATATATATTTCTTTAAAGATTTCAAAAAAAAAAAAAACTCCAAAATCTTCGAGAGTTTATGTGCTCTTGATGAAAATAAAAAGAAATACGATTGTGAAATTAAAGTAATGAATAAACCTTAAGTTAAAATTATTGACTAAGATGATTGAGGACTTCTATTATCACCGTTTCTTCTATTTATTGAGTTTGCTAAATATAATCAATAATTATCATTTTTAGTAACTCACACTTTTTCTTAAACTTATTTGTAACTCAACGTAATAGTTAACATAGTATTATGTAGNCTTTTTTCTTAAACTTATTTTGTAACTCAAACGTAATTAGTTAACATAGTATTTATGTGATTTTAAAAATATATACTTATTGAGACGGATACACGCGCAACGCGCGTATCGTATAACTAGTATTTTCAAAGGGCTTCTGTCACTTATTTGTAAAAGTTATTTTCCTTTATTAATGTCTCAACTCTTAAGTTATTTCATTTTCTTTAATCAACATTTAGACTTTGTTATTGATCTTTATACTTAACTTAAGGTATTACTAGAAGTCTAGAACACTTTTTTTTGTGCTAAGTTATATTATCCCACTTACTTTTATACTTAATAAAAAATTAGAACGGTCCAAAAAATAAATTTTCAACATAATATATTGTCTAGGCAGAATAGTTTCATGAACATAATTTTTCACGTAAAACATTAATGAAATTCATGTACAGTTTATTTCTTTTCTTTATTGTCATAATAATCGTGCGTAGACATCATTTTCTTTTGCCCTTGCTAGTTTCAGTATCTACATTCTACAAGCATGATTTGACAATTGAAAAGCTATACTATAGCAAAAACCTATTTACCATATTTATTTAGGTTTCTTATTAATTACTTTGTATAGCTATATTTACAAGTTATATACAAAACTATTTAAAAGAAAAAATTCAAGATCCCTTAATTTTAACTTGTCAGTTACAACCCATTTTCAATAACTCCCCCTACATTTAAAATTATGTTCTTTTTTTCTCTCTTTCTTAATAATCACCGAAAATCTCTCTTTTATTTTCATATCCCCCCCCCCCCCCCTTGCATTTTCAATTCTTTTTCTTTCCAAAGGTTTTCAAACTTAATTTCTCTCTTTTTTACTAATCACCCAAAATCTCTATTTCTTATTAATACAATGTAGACGAAATTTTGAAATATTGCTATGGAATCAAGTTCTTGGTATGTTTTGAATCTTGTTTTCTTTTTTCCTAATTTTTTTTATTGTATGTGACTTGTATATGATCCATCAATACCCAAAAGAATACTCGATATAATACTAATACAATTTTAATACGATTATATTAGATTTTTAGTGTAGAGTTGTGATTGAAACTTGAAGAAGATGAAGATCATAATTGTATCACAAATTTTAAAAATTAATGTATCGATAATGGGATATGTATCATAATGGTTGCAGGAATTGTCTTACAAATGTATAATAATTGTATATCCATTGTATATTGTTACGAGCAGTTGTGAGTTCGTGACGAATTTCACAGTTTGTATCACAAGTATGATAATTGTATATTAATTTATTAGTATTGTATCAGGTATTATTGNAAACTATTAAAAGAAAAATTCAAGATCCTTACTTTAGCTTGTCAGGTACAACCCATTTCCAATAACTCCCCTAGATTATGTTCCTTTTTCTCTCTTTCTTAATAATCACCGAAAATCTCTCTTTATTTTGTCCCCCCCCGGCATTTCCAATTCTTTTTCTTTTCCAAAGGTTTTCAAACTTAATTTCTCTCTTTTTTACTAATCACCCAAAATCTCTATTTCTTATTGATACAATGCAGACGAAATTTGAAATATTACTATGGAATCAAGTTCTGGGTAAGTTTTGAATCTTGTTTTCTTTTTTCCTAAAATTTTTATTGTAGACTTGTATATGATACATCAATACCCAAAACAATACTCGATACAATACTAATATAATTTTAATACGAGTATATTAAATTTTTAGTGTAGAGTTGTGATTGAAACTTGAATAAGATGAAGATCATAATTGTACCACAAATTTTAAGAATTAATATATCGCGATTGTATTATAATTGTATATATATCATAATTGTTGCAGGAATTGTATTACTAATATATGATAATTGTATATTCATTGTATATTGTTACGAGCAGTTGTGAGTTCATGAAGAATTTCACAGTTTGTATCACAAGTACGATAATTGTATATTAATTTATTAGTATTGTATCATGTATTATTTTAGGTATTAATGTACCAGATACAAGTTAGATACAATTGTAATACAAGTATGATACAATTATGTATTAGGCATTGATGTATCTAATACAATTCAAATACAATTATGATACATTTATCATACAATTTCTGAATATTTTTTAATAATATAAACCTGTCGGCAATGGTGGGAAGAGAGAAAATGGAGATTCTTGGTGTAAATTAAGAGATTCTGATGTAAGAAAAAGGAGAGAGAAGAGAAGAGAGGAAAAAAGGAAAGGATGTAATTGAATCCCTTAATTGAAGACACTAATAATGGGGTGAGAGCCTTTTAAGGAGTAATATATATAATTCGTAAGAAAAACCTAGATATTTATTAAAAATTACAAAACATAGAAAATATAGGTAAATAAATTTTTACTATAGTATAGCTAGGTAAAAATCCCATTGAAAAAGGAGATCGTTAATTTCTGTTACTCTTCTTTCTATTTCAGTAGCTTTGTCTTGTCATATTTGGACTTGTTTTACGTATTTCTATTTGATTTTAGGCCCTCTCCAAGAATTTTTCAGTTGATAATCTTACAATACCAAAAGAAGCTGGGCCAGTTTATGCAATTGTGCTGTTCATTTTACCAGGCTAAAATGGAATTGGGCAACGTTTGGTGTGCAATATATGCGGAAAATGGAGGTACATGAGTACATGTGGCCGAAAAGGAAATGGGTCTGTTGTTCATTTAGAGAAGCAAGCTGAAATATAATTGGCCAGAACATGTTCTAGAATGAGAAATTTTCAGAAATCACTATTGTTTAGTGGCTATTAATTTCTTATAGCTATAATATATATAATTACTTTCTATAGCTACTATTTAGTTATGCGACTGTATTCGTTGTATCCGCACTACTGTATTCATGAATACATTAGCGAAATTCACCTAAAAATAGGGGAGTCCAGTTGAGCGATTGTATTCGCTGTATTCGTACTACTGTATTCATGAATACAGTAGCGGAATTCGTCTAACAAATAGGGAAATTCAGCTGTTTAATAACGGAAAGATGATCAATTAGTGTGTATCACTCCTAATTTAACTCAACAAAATCAATTCTACATAAATTTTGCCGCTACCGTGATGTATTCCATGTATTCGTGCGACTGTATTTATAAATACAGTAAGGTAGCCAAGAAATAGGGTATATACCGTTATATTCAATTTGACTGTATACATTGTATTCAATTCACAGATATTCATTATTCACTATTATACATTGTATGCAATTCACCCGTATTCAATTCTTCTGTATTCAAACAACAAAAAATAGCAAAACACAGTGATATTCAGCTGTATACAAAAAATACAGACCTTCAAAATACATAAATACAGGCGAAAAAATAATATATTTATACACAAATACAATATATTTGAGTTTGTACATAATACAATGTTGTGACGACCCAAAAGGGTCATCACCTGCTTTTAATTAAATTCTATGACTCCGAGGCCTTGAAAACCTCATTTAGAGTCACCTCGATTTGCGTGCACAGTCCGGGCGCGTAGCCGGAAAGCTTAAATATGAAATTTTGTGAAAAATGCTAAGTTTTGATGTTAAAATGAATAAAGTTGACCTTGGTCAACGTTTTGAATAACCGGACCCGAACCCATGATTTGACGGTCCCGGAGGGTCCTTAGGAAAATATGGGACTTGGACGTATGCCCAGAATCGAATTCCGAGGTCTTAAGCCCGAGAAATGAATTTTTTTTGTAAAATTGTTTTCTGAAATTGTTTAAGGAAATTTGAAATGAAAATTGATTAGAACGTGCTGGTATAGGGCCCGTATTTTGGTTCCGGCGCCCGATACAAGTCTTATATATGGTTTAAGTCATTCCTGTGAAATTTGGTGAAAAACGGACGTCGTTTGACGTGATTCGGACCTAATTTGGAAAATTTTGATATTTTATGAAGTTTGAAAGAATTCATGGATTTTGAGGTTTAATTCGATGTTTATGATGTTATTTTGGCGATTTTATCGCATGGATAAGTCCGTAGGATGTTTTTGAGGTTGTGTGTATATTTGGTTTGGAGCCCCGAGGGCTCGGGTGAGTTTCGGATAGGTCACGGGTGCATTTTTGGACTTTGAAAAATAGCTGGTGTGTTCTGATCTGCAGGCTTCGCATTTGCGAAGCCAGTCTCGCAAATGCGAGCTCGCAAATGCGAAGCCATGCATCGTAAATGCGATGCCCGCCTAAATCCTCTGCGATCGCAAATGCGATCTCTTCTTCGCAAATGCAAAGTCGCAAATGCGACTATTGTTTCGCAAATGTGAAAAAATTGGGATTTCTGAAGGGTTCGCAAATGCGAACCCTGTTTCGCAATTCCACATCTGCAGAGGTCGGGGTTCGCAATTTGCGAACCCCTGTTCGCATTTCCCATATCAGGGACCTGCAATTTTACACTTAAACGATTTTGAACCCCATTTTTCATATTTTCTCAAACCCAAACACACTTAGGCGATTTTCCAAGAACAAGTCTTCCTCCAAATCAATTGTAAGTTAGCTTTTACTCATTTCTTTCAATCATTAACATCTTTTAACATGATTTCAACCTAAAATCAAAGATTTTCATGGGGGAAATTGGGTGTTTTGGGTAGAACCTAGGTTTTTCAAAAATTGGGGATTTGGACCTCAATTTGAGGTCCGATTTCAAAACAAATTATATATTTGAGTTCGTGGGGGAATGGGTAACCGG
>NW_017672518.1:96884-143374 GCF_001879085.1 Nicotiana attenuata
TGTGACCTTAGCTTTACCGGGTATGTCTCGTTTAGAGTGGAGAGGGACTCCTGGTCATTCTACCCGCAGTGTTATCTCGTATGTGAAGGCTCGACGTATGGTCGAGAAGGGGTGTTTGGCCTATTTGGCATATGTTCGTGATTCTAGTGCTGAGGTCCCTTATATTGATTCTGTGCCCGTTGTTCGTGAGTTTCCTGATGTTTTCCCTTCAGACCTGCCGGGTATGCCACCCGACAGGGATATTGATTTCTGCATTGATTTGGCTCCGGGCACTCAGCCCATTTCTATTCCGCCGTATCGCATGGCCCCGCCTGAGTTGAAAGAGTTAAAGGAACATTTGCAAGATTTGCTTTAGAAGAGCTTCATTAGGCCCAGTGTTTCACCTTAGGGTGCGCCGGTGTTGTTTGTTAAAAGGAAGGATGGGTCAATGAGAATGTGTATTGATTACTGGCAATTGAACAAGGTTACAATCAAGAATAAGTATCCATTGCTGAGGATTGATGATTGGTTTGATCAGCTTCAGGGTGCCAAGGTATTTTCAAAGATTGACTTGCGATCTGGTTACCATCAGTTGAGGATTAGGGCATCCGATGTCCCTAAGACAGCTTTTCGCACTCGGTACGGGCATTATGAGTTCTTGGTGATGTCATTCGGGTTGACAAATGTCCCAGCAACTCTTATGGATTTGATGAACCGAGTGTTTAAGCCTTATTTGGATTCGTTCGTGATAGTCTTCATGATGATATTTTGATATATTCCCGCAGCCGAGAGGAGCACGAGCAACATCTTAGAGTGGTTCTTCAGACTTTGAGGGATAGTCAGTTGTACGCCAAGTTTTCGAAGTGTGAGTTCTGGTTGAGTTCAGTTGCATTCCTGGGTCATGTTGTGTCAGCAGAGGGTATCTAGGTTGACCCAGAAGGGTGCCCAGTTCAGATGGTCGGACGAGTGTGAGGCGAGCTTTGAGAAGCTCAAGATAGCTCTGACTACGGCACCGGTGTTGGTTTTGCCCATATGTTCCGGGCCTTATACAGTTTATTATGGTGCATCTCGTATTGGACTTGGTACAGTGTTGATGCAGGATGGAAAGGCTATTGCCTATGCTTCGCGACAGTTGAAGATTCATGAGAAGAACTATCCGGTTCATGATTTGGAGTTGGCAGCCATAGTTCACGCATTGAAGATTTGGAGGCATTATCTGTATGGTGTGGCATGTGAGGTGTTCACGAATCACAAGAGTCTTCAGTATTTGTTCAAGCAAAAGGAGTTGAACTTGAGGCAGAGAAGGTGGTTGGAGTTGTTGAAGGATTATGATATCACCATTTTAAATCATCCGAGAAAGGCCAATGTGGTGGCCGATGCTTTGAGTAGGAAGTCAGCGCATTTCTTTCCTGTGGCAGTCTCCTATTCATCCGAGAGGTTAGCTGAGGTCTATATTCGGGAGATTGTTCGTCTTCATGGTTTGCCCGTATCTATCATTTCGGACCGGGGTACGCAGTTTACCCCGCGCTTCTGGAGAGCAGTTCAACGAGAGTTGGGCACGCGAGTTGGGTTGAGCACAGCATTTCGTCCCCAGACGGACAGACAGTTCGAGCGGGCTATTCAGATTTTGGAGGATATGCTCCAAGCTTGTGTCATTGACTTTGGAGATTCGTGGGATCAGTTTTTTCCTTCAGCAGAGTTTGCCTACAACAACAACTACCAGTCGAGCATCCAGATGGCTCCTTATGAGGCTTTATATGGTAGGCGGTGTCGGTCTCCGGTTGGATGGTTTGAGCCGGGAGAGGCTCGGTTGTTGGGTACAGATTTGGTTTAGGAGGCCTTGGACAAGGTCAGGATCATTCAGCATAGGCTTCGTACAGCTCAGTCCAGGCAAAAGAGTTATGCAGACCGCAAGGTTCGAGATGTGGCTTTTATAGTTGGTGAGCGGGTATTGCTCCGAGTGTCGCCTATGAAGGGCGTGATGAGATTTGGGAAGAAGGGCAAGCTTAGCCCTAGGTTCATTGATCCGTTTGAGATTCTTGATCGAGTGGGAGAGGTGGCTTATAGACTTGCTTTGCCACCGAGCTTATCAGCCGTGCATCCAGTATTTCATGTGTCCATGCTTCGGAGGTGTCACGACGATCCATCCCACGTGTTAGATTTCAGCACTGTCCAGTTGGACAAGGACTTGTCTTATGAGGAGGAGCCGGTGGCTATTCTAGACCGGCAGGTTCGTCAGTTGAGGTCGAAGAGTTTTCCTTCTGTTCGTGTTCAGTGGAGAGGTCAGCCTCCTGAGGCATCGACCCGGGAGTCCGAGTCTTATATGCGGAGCCGTTATCCTCATCTTTTCCCCGACTCAGGTACTTCCTTCTTCGGTCCGTTCGAGGACGAACGGTTGTTTTAGAGGTGGAGAATGTGACGACCCAAAAGGGTCATCACCTGCTTTTAATTAAATTCTATGACTCCGAGGCCTTGCAAACCTCATTTAGAGTCGCCTCGATTTGCGTGCGCAGTCCGGGCGCGTAGCCGGAAAGCTTAAATATGAAATTCTGTGAGAAATGCTAAGTTTTGATGTTAAAATGAATAAATTTGACCTTGGTCAACGTTTTGGGTAACCGGACCCGGACCCGTGATTTGACGATCCCGAAGGGTCTGTAGGAAAATATGGGACTTGGGCGTATGCCCGGAATCGAATTCCGAGGTCTCAAGCCCGAGAAATAAATTTTTTTGTAAAATTGTTTTCTGAAATTGTTTAAGGAAATTTAAAATGAAAATTGATTAGAACGTGTTGGTATCGGGCCCGTATTTTGGTTCCGGCGCCCGGTACAAGTCTTATATATGGTTTAAGTCATTCATGTGAAATTTGGTGAAAAATGGACGTCGTTTGACGTGATTCGGACCTAAATTGGAAAAATTTAATGTTTTATGAAGTTTGAAAGAATTCATTGATTTTGAGGTTTAATTCGATGTTTATGATGTTATTTTGGTGATTTGATCGCACGGATAAGTCCGTAGGATGTTTTTGAGGTTGTGTGTATATTTGGTTTGGAGCTCCGAAGGCTCGGGTGAGTTTTGGATAGGCCACGGGTTCATTTTTGGACTTTGAAAAATAGCTGGTGTGTTCTGATCTGCAGGCTTCGCATTTGCGAAGCCAGTCTCGCAAACGCGAGCTCGCAAATGCGAAGCCATGCATTGCAAATGCGATGCCCGCCTAAATCCTCTGCGATCGCAAATGCGATCTCTTCTTCCCAAATGCGACTATTGTTTCGCAAATGCGAAAAAATTGGGATTTCTGAAGGGTTCGCATTTCGCAATTCACATCTGCAGAGGTCGGGGTTCGCATTTCCCATATCAGAGACCTGCAATTTTACACTTAAACGATTTTGAATCGCATTTTTCATATTTTCTCAAACCCAAACACACTTAGGGTGTTTTGGGTAGAACCTAGGTTTTTCAAAAATTGGGGATTTGGACCTCAATTTGAGGTCCGATTTCAAAACAAATTGTATATTTGAGTTCGTGGGGGAATGGGTAATCGAGTTTTGGTTCGAACCTCGGATTTTGATCACGTGGGCCCGGGGGCGGTTTTTGACTTTTTGGGTAAAACTTTGGAAAACTCATTTCATGCATTGGGGTTAATTCATTTAGCACTTATTGATGTAATTAAGTAATTTGTGATTAGATACGAGCGAATTGGCGGAGGAATCAAGGGGTAAAGCTATAATTGAGACTTGAGTTGTGTTCAAGGCATCGAGGTAAGTGTTTGGTCTAACCTTAGCTTGAGGGATTAGGAGTTGAGTCCTATTTGCTATGTGATAATTGTTGATTTCGAAGTATAGGCATGGTGACGAGTATCTATACGTTGGTGTCAAGTATGACCGTGAGTCTTATATTGTGATTTTCATGATTTCGTTGTATTCTTCACGCTTTGGTGATGATTTCTAGTTGTTGTGAAAAGTTTGTGGAAGAAATTGAGACCTTTGAACATTTTGGAGCATTGGCTCGAGTTATATTATGAATTGTGAAAGTATATGTGATGATTGAACCCTATGGAGCATTGGCTCAAGTGGTAAAGTGAGTTATGAAGTACAAGTGAAAGATAGAGAAAGAGTTATTGAAATGTTCCCTTGCCGAGATTTAATTATTTACTTGTTGCTCCCTTGCCGGGATTTAATTGTTAAATCATTGTTCCCTTGCCGGGATTCCTATATGTTCTTGTTTATTTCCCTTGCCCTTGTTTGTGATTGTTGTTTGGGTGAGGAAGAGTGTTAAAGCACGAAGGGTGATGCCGTGCATTGTTTGCTATCGTGAGGAAAGAATGTTAAAGCACGAAGGGTGATGCCGTGCCGCACGATGTACCATTCCGTGCCAATTCTATTGATTATATGTGAGGAAAGAGAGCAAAAGCACGAAGGGTGATGCCGTGCACATTTTATTATTCGAATTGCTTTGGTGAGGAAAGAGAGTAAAAGCACGAAGGGTGATGCCGTGCACGTTTCCATTATATTATTGCTTGGTGAGGACGAGAGTAAAAGCACGAAGGGTGATGCCGTGCATTTGTATTTGATTTTCCTATTTTTTGCTGATAATTAAGTTATGTTGTCCTTTACTTCTATTTACTGATTTCTTGTTATTATCGGTTCAAGTGCATTAATTGTCTTATTCTACTATTACTGTGATTCTTTATGTTGGCATTTTCCTTTATTGTGTTACTTGTCATTATTGGCTCGAGGTATCTTTGCGTAACATTATGCCTTGAATTTATGCTATAACTGCTACATGTTTATGTGACTTAATTGCTACTTGTCATTACTTGTTTTCCTCAGTGAGACATAATTATTGCGTACTTGTTGTCTTATGAATTCGTATTAATTGTTGCGTTTGTTGGAGTAAATTTCATTTGGATGAACTGTTGATTTAATGAAATGGGAGCGGGTGGTACGCCTACCACGAGATTTAATTATTGAAAAATGGGATCGGATTGCACGCCTGCAACGAGATATGAACTGATAGTGAAATCTGCTTTTATTTCCCTTATCCGTGTTAGAGTTAAATTATTGATGTTCTTTATTATTTTCTTGAAATTCTGTATTATCTGCTATCCCCGAAGCATGTTCCCCTCCCATTTAAAATGTTTGTTCTTGTTATTTTCCCGTTATATATATATATATATATATATATATATATATATATATATATATATATATATATATATATATATATATATATATATATAACTGTATAGGTTTATGTGGTAGTCCTGTCTAGCCTCGTCACTACTTCGCCGAGGTTAGGCTAGGCACTTACCAGCACATGGGGTTGTGCTGATACTACACTCTGTGCTCTTTTGCACAGACCCAGGTCCTGGACAGCAGTAGTAGCTCGGGAGCCAGCCTTCAGTTCACCGAGACTCCGAGGTAGCCTTGCACGCGTCCGCAGGCCCGGCGTCTCCTCTATCATATACTTCATTCCGTATCTCATGTTTTCGAGACAAACAGTGTTATATTTCTTTCAAACGATTGTATTTAGTACTCTTAGTAGTCCGTGGATGATGTGACACCAGTTCTTGGGTAGAGGCACATGTTGATTTCCGCATTTTGTTCAGCTTATACAATTTAAATCTTCCACTTTAATTTCATATTCCGCTGTTATTTAAATATTTATCAGTTGTTGTTATGAATGATAAAAAGGATTTAAAATAAAGGAATTAGGAGTTTATGATTTGTGGCTTGCCTAGCTTCTACGAGTAGGCGCCATCACGACTCCCGAGGGTGGGAAATTCGGGTCGTGACAAATTGTTTGTCTCATTGTATGTGACTAAATAGCAAAGAAGAAAATTAAGTTCGTCGGAGATGGTATTTTCCAACAAAGCAAAATATTGTATACATTGTATTAAAACTAAAAATGGAAACAAATAAAAACCCGGCCCTCAAATCTTCTCCAGCTTAGCCATGGCCAGTTCTATTCGTCTAAGACGATGAGCCAATAGTGGATGATGACACCGACGATTCTAACGACGACCACGATGATGACGCCGACGATTCTGCTGAGTTGGTGGAGAAGAGAGAGGATTGGAAATCTTGTTGATGGAGAGAGAGAGAGAGAGAGAGAGAGAGAGAGAGAGAGAGATGACATAATTGACGTATTTTATGCCTCAATGGTAGGTATAAATAAATACCTATTCTACTATAAAATAAAAAAAATAGCTATAAGTAATAATATTTTTTAATTATTTTGGTTTATAATAAATAGGGTGTAATAATTTGCTCTAGGAGGTTAAATTTCCTAGAATCAGTAGATATTTTGGTTGCTCTATTAGAAAAATTAACCCGAATAAAAGAGTCAAACACTTATTTAATAAAAGAGTAAGTTATTTAAACTATGGTGTGAAAATTTATTGGATTGTCAATAATCAGGATCATAGGGCTGCCAATAGAGGCTAATTTGTCAAGCATTAACAATATTATTAATTGGATTGGATATTGTGGATTCGAATTTTATAAATGCTAGTGTTCCAAGCAACAGTTATCTTATTTAAAATGAAACATTTACTAATTAGTATCTATCAATATAAGTGAAATAGAGGCCAGAGAAAAAGCATCATGGTTTCTTAATTTTGATTCCTCTCTACCACCTTTTTTGATGGAAAAGAAGAAAAGAAAATATATACAACTTGTTTTTGACGAATTTATTTAAAATTCTAGAGTCGCCATTTAATATTTGAGTATTCTTTTCTACCACATGTAGAAAGCTAGAAAGAGACACGGGGAGAAGGTGTTTGGCGTGATTGGACTCCAATACTTGATTGCTTTCTTCTTTTTGTGGATTCAATTTTGGCCATTAATGGGTCCCTACCTTCCAATTTTGTTGTCTCTTTCATTCACTTTTGGTTATATAAATTGACAAAACAAGAAAGTTCATTCTGCAAACATGTGGAAAGGAAACAAGAAAATTTCGCTTAGATCTCTGCCGTTTCTTGCGGTTGATTGGATGATGTTTTTATCTTCAATTTTCCAGCTGATCATTAGGGGAAACTATTTTTTTCATCACTTATTTAAACTCATTGCACAAATCAGTAAATATCTCTCTTTATAAGCTACAAAAATGTAACATAACTTAGGCATAAGTCTTGAGGTTCGAGGTTTAATGTTTTATGGACCTTTTTTTATGTAAAACTAATCTGCAGAGGATAACTCCATTTATCTCTGCGTCTACTGACTGTAAACCGTGACTTAATAAATGCTAAACTTTATAGTATCATTTGAAGTCAGAGTTTAAATTTCTTCCCCTTTAGTGAATTTGCTCAAAATAGTGTAGGCAGTACACACTTGAAGAACAGATTAAAGTTCGCCGTCAGGCTTAATTTTACCATAATCTTCATTCTATTAATCTTGTTTAATTATTCACAAATTCTATTGAATTGACAAAAAAAGGAAGAGGGAAAAAAGAAAAATTACCATAATGTGGGGGTTGGGTGTGCGGTGGGGGAGGGGAGAAGAAACAATTGCCATCATGTATTCTTATGTTAATACTCACATCTGGCTTTATATATTATGGGATTCCGTTTGAATCTCAGCTATTAAAATGTACGTTGGATTCTTCCCAAACCTAAGAAAAAAACATTGTACGACATTTGCTATATATGTATACGGTTAAAATCGGGCTACTCTTTAGTCGAGACCAGGAGACCACATAGAGGTCAGCCTCGCAATGGATCGGGCTATAACACGGAGACGAGGTGTCGAATTCAAGAATCGAGATGTCCGTCGAGACCGAAGCCAACAGCAATCGAGACTAAGTATGACCGACTTCGAGTGAAGTGCAATAACGGAAAAGCAAGATGCCGGTAACCGGTGGGAGATCACGGCGAAAATCCCGGAACAGATTAAATCAAGGGCGGTTATTTGTACCAATCATGGGATTTACTTCCATAAAAGAATTGTACCATAATTAGGATTCCTCTAGTATAAAAAGGGGAGTCCTCATCATTTGTAGACACCTTACATTCATACAGATCAAAGCAATATAATATTTCTCCTTTTCTCTAGTTTATCAACTTGTTGTTCTTTAATTGTTCTTACTTTACTAAGCTCGAGGGTTCATCAGCTCGAGGGTACTATCCAGGCATTGGTTTGTTTTACATTCTTGTCAATTTCCATCACTTACCTTTAAGTTAATCAATTGGTATTAGGTGAAATCACGTATCCTTAAAACCACATTACAAGTTTAATTGTTATCCAGTTTTTAGGGTAAATAATTTGGCGCCCACCGTGGGGCTAAGGATAATAGTGATTGCCTAGTATTAATCCTCATAACACACACTGCTTTTACATTTGTTCTTGTAAGTGTCTTTGATTTCAGGAATCAACATGTTAAACTCTCAAACAGTGCCCACTCACATAGACATCGGCCTTGGTCTTCATGGCGAGAACGGGCACATAGTCGCCTCGGGAAATGGAGTACCTCCAATCAATTTCGATGGACCACAGGTCGTAAATGGACCACGGGTCATAAATCAAATCGATGTCAATTCTCGTGTTGCGATTCATGGAAATTTAGGCGCCGACCCTGAAAATAGCGTCCGCAGAGATGCCCGGGCAGCCGATCAGAATGCATAGAGCGGTGAAGAAGGCGGGATTAGCCTTCGAATGATATGTGAAATGTTACAAACTCAGCAGGCTGCAACAACGCAACTCCAGAATCGGGCACCGAGCGGAATCGAACTCGATACATCACAAGAAGTTGTTCATAAGGTCGAACCTGTACAAGAGAAATTGAACGATAATGGTTCGGGGACTGACCCCGCCGTCATGAAGATGCTCGAGGAGCTCAATAAACGGATAAAATCAGGTGAAAAGAAAATCGAGGCTAATGACAAAAAGGTAGAAACGTACAACTCACGACTTGACCAAATACCGGGGGCACCCCCGATCCTAAAGGGTTTGGATTCTAAGAAGTTCGTGCAGAAGCCTTTTCCTCAAAGTGCGGCTCCAAAGCCCATTACTGAGGAGTTCCGTATGCCGGACATCCCTAAGTACAACGGGACCACCGATCCTAATGAAGACATCACTTCGTACACATGCGGAACAAAGGGCAATAACTTAGAAGATGATGAGATTGAATCCGTTTTGCTGAATAAATTTGGAGATACTTTATCGAAGGGGCAATGATATGGTACCACATTTTGCTGTCCAATTCCATCGATTCTTTCGCCATGCTCGCCGATTCGTTCGTAAAGGTGTCACGACCCAAAATCTAACCATGATCGTGATGGCGCCTATCGTGTTACAAGGCAAGCCTACTTCCCAAAATATTACTACTAATTAATTTTCAGGATTTAATGAAACAATACCAAGATTTAGATTTCTCATAAACTAAATCAACTCTAAATATAATTAATATAAAAATACGGAAGCTAGCCCGAAACATTAGGGTGTCACTAAGTCATGAGCGTCTTAATCTTCGAACTAAGATATATGAACTGTATAACTATCAATACAGTCCAAGAGAATAAATAGAGGATAAAATGAGTAACAAGGTCCTGCGGACGCTAGCAGCTACCTTGCAGTCTCCAAAGATAGTCGGTCTGAACTCAACGATCACCGAGCTCTAACTCACCTGAATTTGCACATAAAGTGCAGGGTGTAGTATGAGTACAACCGACTCAGTAGTAACAGAAATAACAAAGGAACTAAGCAGTAGTGACGAGCTAAGCAAAATAGTCCAATTATTTATTTTCACAATGTAAAAATAACAGGAATAAATAGGTAAATTCCGTAACTCAGTAAATGCCACAAAGAAATTTAACAGATAAATGCAGCAACAGCAAAAGTAATGCAACCTCACAGCAGTGTCACTCCATCACTCATCACTCGCGCTCAACACTCAACACTCAACACTCTGTACACTCAACACTCTGCGCTCACTGGGGGTGTGTATAGACTCCGGAGGGGATCCCAAAGCCCAAGTGCTAAGCACGGACAACTCACGTGCAATCATATCAATACCTGAATCCGCACGGTCAACTCACGTGCTAAACGGACAAACTCACGCGCTATGGTATTAATATCCTCACAATCAGGCCCTCGGCCTCACTCAATCATGTACCTCACTAGCCTCACCTGAGGTACACATGTACAATAATTTCTATGACTGAGTACAAATAATGTGAGCATGAATAAAGCCTAAGCATGATCTCTAATATGAAGGCAGACAAGTTCAACAACAAATAACTACGTAAACACATATGATGGCCATGAGGCCTCACGGGACGAACCATGTCTCCATCCCTCGAGGTATACACCCACACACCCGTCACCTAGCGTAGGTATCACCTCCAAATAGTCACACGATATCAAATTCTCCGAGTTTATACCCTCAAAGCCAGAGTTAAAATTGTTACTTACCTCGCTAATGGAAAGTTCCCCAACCTTGCAACGTCTACAACACCAACCAAACGGCCTCCAATGACCTCAATCTATGAAAAAAATATTAATTAATAGTGTCAATTTGACTAGTCGGGTCAACTCTCAATATCATTAACCTTCGAGCTTAGATTTATATTTTTATATTTTTCTTTTACACCTTAATGATAATGAATATCGATGTCCGAGACTAAAATATCACAACTATGGAAAGCAATCAAAATCTTTCTAAAATTAACAATAAGAATTCGAAACAGTGGGTTTAATGATAACGTCCAAATAGGTCCAACCTTGCACCTGTTTTGTAACTCACTACTATTCATTATGTTTTCAATCATTATATAATTATTACCAAAAAATATAAATCATAACCCCGTCATTCTACATGTGTGTAAAGGTCCATAATTAATTTCCTCTATATGCAATGTTCTAATATTAAGATCCAAAAGTTACAATCTTAACTGATTTTGTCCATATTAAAAGGTAAGATTTCTTTTATTAAATTAACTATTCATTACTAAGGCCTCATGAGTATTCTGCCATGCTCAACTATTGCACAATTCAATTCTTAATACTACTATAAAATAAAATAAACAATTCTTTCCTTACCAAGTTCAAGCAATATATTTATTGAGATGAAATATATAATGTACCTGAGTACTAAATTTTGAATTGAAGAACTGTCAACTTCTTGCTCTCGATTATCGTTGATGTCAAGACCCGTCTATTGCCTCTTCTTTACAATTGCAATTGGACGACGTATAAGCTAATGACCTAAAACCTTATTACTGTTTCTTTAGCCTAAATCTCCATTACCTGGGCCATTAGGAAAACAATACAGCCCTAGCCCATTTTTTCAATATTACTTATTTCCCCATTTATTTTATTTCCTATTAACACATGTAATGATAAATTAGGCCACTAACTATTTATCTAGTACATTATCCAAAATATTATAATAGATTATTTTCTACTAGCTTAGTACTTTTTGGCATACGCGTCACAAATGACACTACGAACCTACTCCAACTTCCGGAATTCCATTCCGATCCCGACACCTAATTTTCCACTGCCGACCAAAATCGCTAAATTTTTAACTTTCGCCAATTCAAGCCTAATTCTACCATGGACCTCCAAATTACATTCCGGACACACTCCTAAGTCTAAAATCGCCTAACGAAGCTAACCGAATCATAAAATTCATCCGAATTCGTTTACTCATAAGTCAACTTTCGGTTGACTTTTCTAACTTAGCTTTCTAACTAAGAGTCTAAGTGCCTCCTTTCACTCCAAAACAACTTCGAACCCAAACTACCAATTCAAAACAACTCAACACATCTCAACAACACACAAATAGGCAGAAATGGGAGAAACATGGCTATAACTCTCAGAACGACTGGTCGGGTCGTTACATCCTCCCCCTCTTAAACAAATGTTCGTCCTCGAACGAGTAAAAAAAAAAACACCTGAAACCACAGCATCTAAAGCAATAGCGTCTGGCCTGGCTGGAAGGGCATAGAAACGGGCCTGACCACCCCCTGATCTTTCTCCCCCTCTCGGCCCTCTCTTGACCTCGAACCATCTCAATTTGTCGAGCAATGTCGACGACCTCATAGAAGGTAGCACCAGATACTCTCTCCCTAGTCATAAGCAATCGAAGCTGAAAACCGAGACCATCTACAAACCTCCTGATCCTCTCTCGATCTATGGGAACCAACCAGACCGCATGACGAGCCAACTCGGAGAACTGCATCTCGTATTGTGTAACAGACATCTTACCCTGTCGAAGCTGCTCAAACTGCCTGCGCAGCTCTTCTCTGCAGGACTCAGGTACAAACTTCTCCAGAAAGAGAGTGGAGAACTGCTGCCAAGAAAGGGACGCTCATGACTTAGTGACACCCCGATGTTTGGGTCTAGCTTCCGTATTTTTATATTAATTATTTTTAGAGTTGATTTAGTTTATGAGAAATTTAAATGTTGGTATTGTTTTATCAAATCCTGAAAATTAATTAGTAGTAATATTTTGGGAAGTAGGCTTGCCTTGTAACATGATAGGCGCCATCACGACTATGGTTAGATTTTGGGTCGTGACAATTTGGTATTAGTAGAAAATAATAGAGACTGATGTACACATGTACAATAATTTCTATGACCGAGTACAAATAATGTGAGCATGAATAATGCCTAAGCATGATCTCTAACATGAAGGCAGACAAGTTCAACAACAAGTAACTATGCAAACACAGATGATGGCCATGAGGCCTCACGGGACGGACCAAGTCTCCATCCCTCGAGGTATACACCCACACGCCCGTCATCTAGCGTGGGTATCACCTCCAAATAGTCACACGATATCAAATTCTCCGGGTTTATTCCCTCAAAGTCAGAGTTAAACCTGTTACTTACCTCGCTAATGGGAAGTTCCCCAACCTTGCAACGTCTACAACACCAACCAAACGGCCTCCAATAGCCTCAATCTATGCAAAAAATATTAATTAATAGTGTCAATTTGACTAGTCGGGTCAACTCTTAATATCCTTAACCTTCAAGCTTAGAGTTATATTTTTATATTTTTCTTTTACCCCTTAATGATAATGAATATCGATGTCCGAGACTAAACTATCACAACCATGGAATGCAATCAAATTTTTTCTAAAATTAGCAATAAGAATTCGAAACAGTGGGTTTAATGATAACGTCCAAATAGGTCTAACCTTGCACTTGATTTTTAACTCATTACTATTCATTATGTTTTCAATCTTTATATAATTATTACCAAAAAATATAAATCATAACCCCGTCATTCTACATGTGTGTAAAGGTCCATAATTAATTTCCTCTATATGCAATGTTCTAATATTAAGATCCAAAAGTTACAATCTTAACTGATTTTTTCCATATTAAAAGGTAAGATTGCTTTTATTAAATTAACTATTCATTCCTAAGGCCTCATGAGTATTCTGCCATGCTCAACTATTGCACCATTCAATTCTTAATACTTCCATAAAATAAAATAAATAATTCTTTCCTTACCAAGTTCAAGCAATATATTTATTGGGATGAAATATATAATGTACCTGGTACTAAATTTTGAATTGAAGAACTGTCAACTTCTTGCTCTCGATTCTCGTTGATGTCAACTCCACCAAAGACCCATCTATTGCCTCTTCTTTTCAATTGCAATTGGATGACGTATAAGCTAATGACCTAAAACCTTATTACCATTTTTTTTAGCCTAAATCTCCATTACCTGGGCCATTAGGAAAACAATACGGCCCTAGCCCATTTTTTCAATATTACTTATTTCCCCATTTATTTTATTTCCTATTAACACATGTAATGATAAATTAGGCCGCTAACTATTTATCTAGTACCTTATCCTATATATTATAATAGATTATTTTCTAATAGCTTAGTACTTTTTGGCACATGCGTCACAAATGACACTATGAACCTACTCCAACTTTCGGAATTCCAACCCGATCCCGACACCTATTTTTCCACTGCCGACCAAAATCGCTAAATTTTTAACTTCCGTATTCAAGCCTAATTCTACCACGGACCTCCAAATTACATTCCGGACACACTCCTAAGTCTAAAATCGCCCACGAAGCTAACCGAATCATAAAATTCCCAATCCGAATTCGTTTACTCATAAGTCAACTTCCGGTTGACTTTTCTAACTTAGCTTTCTAACTAAGAGTCTAAGTGTCTCTTTTCACTCCAAAACTACTTCGAACCCAAACTACCAATTCAAAACAACTCAACACATCTCAACAACACACAAATAGGTAGAAATGGGGAAACGGGGCTATAACTCTTAGAACGACTGGTCGGGTCGTTACAAAAGGCACATGCCGGAGCAACAAAGGTTGCGACCAGGAAGTCAGACCTTTTCAAAGTGACAAAAGGACAATGAAATGCTAAAGGAATTTGTATCTCGATTTCAGATGGAACGCTTGGACCTACCCCGGTTACCGATGAATTGGGCTGTCTAAGACTTTACTCTGGCTTTCAACGAGCAAAGTTCGGTAGCATCACATCAACAGAAGCATAATTTGATTGAATATCCAGCGGTGACCTGGGCCGATATGCATAATCAGTACCAGTCAAAGATCAGAGTTGAGGACGATCAGTTGGGAGCCCCGTCCGGTTCCGCTTACCCAAATAGATCTGAAGGCAGGATTCAAAGAGACACCGATAGAGAGCCTCGGTTGAACAAAGATCGATACCAACCATATAGCGCAGATCATAGGAACAACGAACCAGGACGTAATCCCGTTCGAAATGATCAAAGTAATGATCGAGGTCAAAATTCCCGAGGGCTCATGAGTAAGAGTGGCTTTGATAAACATATCAAGCCTAAAGAAGCGCCACGGTTATCGGAGTACAACTTCAGTGTTGATGCTTCAGGTATTGTGTCAGCCGTTGGACGAATTAAGGATACTAGGTGGCCCAGACCCCTACAGACTGATCTAGCTCAAAGGAATCCAAATCAAATGTGCAAGTACCATGGAACCCATGGTCACAGAGCCGAAGACTGTAGACAGTTAAGGGATGAGGTAGCTCGTTTATTCAACGAGGGTCACCTTCGAGAGTTCTTAAGTGACCGAGCTAAAATTCACTTCAAAGACAGGGACGCAAACAGGAAAAACGAACAGGAAGAACCGTAGCATGTGATTCATATGATCGTCGGTGGGGTCGATATTTCTCAAGGCCCGATATTCAAACGCACCAAAGCGATAATCACAAGGGAGAAATGTACTTGGGATTACTTAACAGGGGATACCTTATCTTTCAACGATGAGGATGCAGAAGGAATCGAACAGCCTTACAATGACGCACTAGTAATATTTATCCTTATGAATAAAATTCAAGTTAAACGTGTGTTTGTTGATCCAGGTAGCTCGGAAAACATTATTCAATCAAGGGTTGTAGAGAAACTCGGCCTTCAGGATCAAATTATTCCTGCAGCTCGAGTGCTCGACGATTTTAACATGGCAAGTGCCACCAAAGGGGAAATCATGTTGCCAGTAAACGTGGTCAGAACTATCCAGGAAATGATGTTTCATGTAACCAAAAGTGATATGAGATAGAACGCACTGCTCAGGAGACCTTGGATCCATAATATGAGAGCGTTACCTTCAACGCTTCATCAAGTATTGAAGTTCCCAACGCCGGAAAGAATCAAAACAGTGTACGACGAACAACCAGCATCCAAAGAGATGTTTGCAGTTGATGAGGTGATACCAGTATCGACTCTAACGTCGGCAAAGGGAACAGGATCCAAGGAAAAGCAGGAAGTCAAATAACAATCATACTCGCCGGCCTCGACCAGATCAGAACAACAGGAAACCATCGAGGATGATGATTATATGATACCTCAGACCTTCATAATCCCCGTGATTCCGATGACACGAAGTCAACGATTGAAGAGCTGGAACAAGTCATAGTGATCGAGCACCTGCCCGATCGAAAGGTATACCTGGGCACGGGGGTAACTCTCGAGCTCAGGGAAAAACTCATTAAATTCCTTATTAAAAATATGGATTGTTTTGCTTGGTCCCACTCTGATATGACAGGGATCCCGCCGGAGATTACCACTCATCGAGTGATCCTGGACCCGAAGTTCAGACTGGTAAAGCAAAAGAGAAGGCCACAGTCCGAGGTTAAGGATGCATTCATCAAGGATGAGGTAACCGGACTTCTCAAAATAGGGTCCATTCAGGAAGTAAAGTATCCCGAATGGCTAGCAAACATAGTCGTAGTTCCTAAGAAAGGGAATAAACTAGAATGTTCGTAGACTAAAAAGACTTAAACAAAGCATGCCCTAAAGATTCTTTTCCTTTGCCGAATATTCATCGCATGTTCGATGCCACGGCCAGCCACAAGACCCTCAACTTTCTCGATGCCTACTCCGGGTACAACCAAATCCAAATGAACCCGGAGGACAAGGAAATGACTTCACTTATCACTAAGTACAGTACTTACTGCTATAATGTAATGCCGTTTGGGCTAAAACAATGCTGGCGCTACTTATCAACGCCTAGTAAATTGAATGTTCGAAGAGAAAATAGGTAAATCGATGGAGGTTTATATTGATGACATGCTAGTTAAGTCCCTACGCACAGAGGACCATTTGACACATTTGCAGGAAGCCTTTGACATATTGAGAAGATACAACATGAAGCTCAACCTCGAGAAATGTGCATTCGGGGTCAGTTCAGGCAAGTTCCTTGGCTTTATGGTGTCAAATCGGGGAATCAAGATCAACCCCGACAAAATCAAGGCAATCGAAGACATCGCAGTCATGGACAGTGTTAAGGCCGTACAAAGATTAACAGGGCGGATAGCTGCTTTAGGCCGGTTCATCTCGAGGTCTTCGGATCGAAGCCACAAGTTCTTCTCACTTCTCAAAAAGAAGAGCAACTTTACCTGGACCTCGGAGTGCCAACAGGAATTGGAAGAATTGAAGTGGTATCTTTCGAGCCCACCATTGCTTCATGCTCCGAAAGAAGATGAGCAGCTCTACTTATATTTGGCAGTCTCGGAGGTCGCGGTATGTGGTTTTCTAGTTCGAGAAGAGCAAGATACGCAATTTCCTGTTTACTATGTTAGCCTAACTTTAGGTGAGGTCGAAACCCGGTACCCACACTTAGAAAAATTAGCACTTGCCCTAATAAGCGCCTCTAGGAAATTAAAACCTTATTTTGAATGTCATACTATCCATGTTGTAACCACCTACCCCTGCACAAGCCCGAACTCTCGATCCGACTGGCCAAATGGGCCATCGAAATTAGTGGGTACGATATCCAGTATCAACCCCTAACGGCCATCAAGTCTCAAATCTTAGCAGACTTCGTGGCCGACTTCACTCCAGCCCTCGTACCCGAGGTCGAAAAGAAACTGTTGCTAAAGTCGGGTACATCCTCGAGGGTGTGGACCCTTTTCACAGATGGTGCTTTGAATGTGAAGGGATCCGGGCTAGGCATCGTTTTGAAGACACCCACAGTCGATACGATTAGGCTGTCTGATGGGCTTAAGGTCTTTTAATCTATGTTTTGATGATCTAACAAACTTTATGTATAGAACCAGATAAAGGAATTGAAGCATGCCTGGTACAATCATTCAAGTTAATCGACTCAAGATAATCTAGGCAGTGTGCCTTTAGATTTACAAGAACCAAATTAGGGATCTGATCCCTTAGTGTTCCCCTGACAGAAGTATAAGTCAACTATACAGCTGGAACGCAACTGCAGAAAGTGACTGTCCGCAACTGTACAAAGAGGAACACAACAGGGACCTGGTCCCTTAGGGTTCTCTGACATAAGTATGAGTCAACTATACAGCTGGAAAGCAACTGCAGAAAGTGACTGCCTGTAACTGTACACGCGACAGTGCAGCAGTCACTTCCCATTGAGAAGAAGCATGCACTAACCAAGATTTGACATCACCATTGTGAATTGACATCACCATGGTAAAGTCTTTTGTGGTATAACAACCTGGTGCAAGGGATCTGATCGGTTGAAGACTTGAAAATCAGAAAAGAAAATACTCTCTCAAGTGCTAGCAACAACCTCTCTCAAGAACAAAGCTGCAGCAACCTCAAGGACCGGATCCAAGATTGAAGATATCTTAAGTCCTTAGGTTTGTTGAGTCTTTGTTATGTGTTCTTCATTGTAACTCCTATCCTGCTTTCTTAGAAGCGTTGATTAGGAAATCTTTTGTAAAATCCGTAAACTCTCAGAGTTTATGTTGTGACTAGGTTTAGTCATAAGTTAAAGCTTTGTTACTAGAGAGTGATAAAATGGCTTGTGGTGAGAGTATCACAAGTTAGTCAAAAGCCTTTGTAACTGTAGAGTGACAAAGTGGCTTGTGGTGAGAGCATCACAAGTTAGTGAAAGTCTTTGTAACTAGGGAGTCACAAAGTGGCTTGTGGTAAGAGTATCACAAGTTAGTTGAGTTGAATTCTTTGTAATGGAGTCATTACAAAGTGGCTTGTAATAGGTATTTTACAAGTTAGTGAAGTTTAAAGCCTACAGGTGTAGGTCTTGGTTTTTGTCCCCTTGAGTGGGATTTTTCCGCGTAAAAATCCTGTGTCTCATTTACATACTGGTTCTGTAGTTAGCACTGTGGGAACTGATATAGGACCAGATCTCTATAAAGTTTGGTTTATTAGTATTTTCAGTGGAAACTCATAGAGTACCAGGTACTCTATAGTGTGGTAGACTCATATATCAAGCTATCTCCAGGTTTTGAACGTCATGTACATCCTGAACATGTATTCAAATTGGATACGGCACTGTACGGATTGAAGCAGGCCCTTGGAGCATGGTACGAGAGACTATCCAAGTGTCTCTTGGAAAATGGCCTCACAAGAGAAAGGATTGACAATACATTGTCATTGAAGAAATCTGGAAGGAACCTGCTCATTATTCAGATTTATGTGGATGATATCATATTTGGAGCTACAACTGACTCATTATGTGAAGAATTTGCTAAACTCATGGGAAGTGAGGTTGAAATGAGTATGATAGGGGAATCATTGGATCTCTACTCTACCTCACTGCCAGCAGGCCATACATTGTATTTAGTGTTATGTGCAAGGTTCCAATAACATTCTAAGGAATCTCATCTGAAGGTTGCTAAGAGAATTCTGAGATATTTTAAGGGCACACTGAACCTGGTTCTGTACTATCCTTCAAGTGACAATATCAACCTTATTGGTTATGCTGACGCTGATTATGCAGGCTACTGGTGGACAGGAAAAGCACATCTGGAATGGCTCATTTCCTTGGATCATGTTTTATCTCATGGGGTAGAAGGAAACAAAACTCAGTAGCTCTCTCAACAGTTGAAGCAGGATATGTTGGAGCTGCCTCGTGCTGTACTCATTCACTATGGATCAAGCAACAATTGGAAGATATTGGTGTTTTGTATAAGATTTTGTAGCACAGAAGATCAAATTGCAGATATCTTCACCAAAGCTCTGAGCAGGGAACACATTGAGAAACAGGATGGCACTGGGGTTACTTAAACCTAATTGAGAACCTGGTTCTGCTGACATGACTATGATAGTCACACTAAGGTCAAATTGGCTAAAGTGTTTTCTGACTAGGCCTAACTCACATCTATACCGTTGTAGGTAAACACGCATGATGATCATAGAAGCTAAAGGTACAGTGTTGAACTTCGGAGGAGAGCTGCCAAACCCTTTTACAAAAACAGGTCAGGAACTTGGTTCCTGTACCACAGGTCAGTAGTAATGTGTTTTTCGCATGCTTATTCAAAAAGATAGCAAAATTAATTCAACTGCCACATCATCCGACTTCTCAGAGTCTGCACAACACGTCTTGTCTCTCAAATTCTTCACTTCCTCTGCGCGTTATGTATTCCCACAAACCTACCGTCGTTTCAAAGCTCTTCAGAACCCGTTCCTCTCCCCTCTCATCATTAGCTCTTTCTTCCATAAAACCCTCACACTCCCAGCAGTTCTGAACAATTATCTCCCTTTGCATCTCTTTAATTTTTCCTTCAGAACTCTTTACCACTTCTCTCACCATGACAACCGAACAAACGTCTCCTTCTCCTGCCATCAACATCACTCCCACATCTTCAACTCCCTTAACACCACCACCAGAAACCCACTTCTTCACTATTCCTGATACTACTGCACCCATACCTGTTTCCTCTTCATCTCCAGTCACCTCTCCTCCTCCATCAAACCTTGTCTCACTTCCATGTGTTGCAAACCCTACTTCTCCTCTGTTTTATGAACAAACCAAAAGTGCTACTCCTCAGGCGTCAGAGGTCTCTGAGGAAGATCGCGGTCAGTACTTGAATTCCTCCGTTCTAGGCTCAGTGGCTCCCACGCAGTCACCAGAAAAGGAAGCGGCACTAAATATCATGGCTATCGCTGCTAAGAGTCTTATGAATGAAGGAGCCTCCCCTCTGCCTAAATCTCAGGGGAAAGAAACTCCATTCTTAGGGGATGAAAGGACTCTGGTGCTTTTCGAGTCTCCGGTTCATGACACAGTCACAGAAAAACCTGTTGAAGAACCTGATTCTCTTTCAGCTGAAACGAACCAGAAGGTTGCAGAAGAAAGAAGCTTTTGAGTCTGCCTTGCAGAAGAGTAAGTAGAGTATTAAGAAAAAGAAGAGGAGGTTGATAGGGAGAAGTTGTGGTTGACAAACACATTCCAGTGGTTGAGTTTGATAAAGATGTTGTGGAGGAACCTAGTTCCTTAGTGAAAAGATCTACAAAAGTCCATACGTTTGTGGTTGAGAAAGATCTGTTTGAAGGTGACATTGTGGCTATTGCAAGCAGGAACGGGAAGTTTGTTGAAATGTCTAGAAAACAAAAGTGGGAAACTATGGGAGGACCTGGTTCAATGAAGACCATTCCAAGTGACAGTGGCCTTGGGCAGGAGAGTTTAAGAACTCAGAAAAGTCTTGTGGGGTCGCACATTTGACCCGACAATCTCGGAGATGGCAGGTATGAGTCAAGTTCTGGACTTAGGCAACAAGTGGAGAACCTGCGGGAGAAACTGCTTGACTAACAATTGTCTGCAAATGCCCGCATGGACCTGGTTCTCAAAACCATTGCTGCCTCCTCTTCCAAGCCTCCCTCTTCTAGTGCCCCGTAGGATCCTCTCAGTGGTCAGTTATCTTTTGCTCTAATGTTTTGTGGCTGTTGTTTTCTTTTTATTTGTCTTATTGTGATGGCATGTTGGATTTCACCGTTACTGCTCCTGTTGAAACAGTCTAATTTCTTATCAATGAAACATCTCCTCTTTTGCTTGTACAATGCTTGTTTTCCTTTTTGATTCTCTTTTCTATCATGTTGTGTGCACATATGTGGCATGAGTTAGCTTTGTTAGACTTCTTTCTGCCATTTTGTCTGACTGTGTCTTTTTGTTGATGCCAAAAGGGGAAAGAATTGATTAAACTAAAATTGTAGCAAGTAATTAAGGGGGAAGCATAGAATCAGGGGGAACATATGCGGTTGCTGGTACCTTATCTGGTTAAGTCAAATAGTCATCAATGTTAAAAGTTTGTCATCATCAAAAAAGGGGAAATTGATGGGCTTAAGGTCTTTTAATCTATATTTTGATGATCTAACAAACATTCTGTATAGAAACAGATAAAGGACCTGAAGCATGCCTGGTACAATCATTCAAGTTAATCAACTCAAGATAATCTGGGTAGTGTGCCTTTAGATTCACAAGAACCAGATGAGGGATCTGATCCCTTGGTGTTCCCCTGACAGAAGTATAAGTCAACTATACAGCGGGAATGCAACTGCAGAAAGTGACTGCCCGCAACTGTACAAAGAGGAACACAACAGGGACTTGGTCCCTTAGAGTTCTCTGACATAAGTATGAGTCAAGTATACAGCTGGAAAGCAACTGCAGAAAGTGACTGCCTGCAACTGTACACGCGACATTGCAGCAGTCACTTCCCATTGAGAAGAAACATGCACTAACCAAGATTTGACATCACCATTGTGAATTGACATCACCATGGTAATGTCTTTTGTGGTATAACAGCCTGGTGCAAGGGATCTGATCGGTTGAAGACTTGAAAATCAGAAAAGAAAACACTCTCTCAAGTGCTAGCAACAACCTCTCTCAAGAACAAAGCTGCAGCAACCTCAAGGACTGGATCCAAGATTGAAGATATCTTAAGTCCTTAGGTTTGTTGAGTCTTTGTTATGTGTTCTTCATTGTAACTCCTATCCTGCTTTCTTAGAAGCGTTGATTAGGAAATCTTTTGTAAAATCCGTAAACTCTCAGAGTTTATGTTGTGACTAGGTTTAGTCATAAGCTAAAGTCTTTGTTACTAGAGAGTGACAAAGTGGCTTGTGGTGAGAGTATCACAAGTTAGTCAAAAGCCTTTGTAACTATAGAGCGACAAAGTGGCTTGTGGTGAGAGCATCACAAGTTAGTGAAAGTCTTTGTAACTAGGGAGTCACAAAGTGGCTTGCGGTGAGAGTATCACAAGTTAGTTGAGTTGAATTCTTTGTAATGGAGTCATTACAAAGTGGCTTGTAATAGGTATTTTACAAGTTAGTGAAGTTGAAAGCCTACAGGTGTAGGTCGTGGTTTTTGTCCCCTTGAGTGGGATTTTTCCACGTAAAAATCCTATGTCTCATTTACATACTAGTTCTGTAGTTAGCACTGTGGGAACTGATATAGGACCTGATCTCTATACAGTTTGGTTCATTAGTATTTTCAGTAAAAACTCATAGAGGACCAGGTACTCTATAGTGTAGTGGACTCATATAATCTAAAGTCTATCAAAACTTTGAAATTGACTAACAATGAGGCCGAGTATGAGGCCATGATTGCAGGTCTCGAACTAGCTAAGAGCTTGGGAGCAGAGGTCATCGAGGCCAAGTGTGACTCCCAAGTTGTGGTAAATCAGGTCAACAGGACTTTCGAGGTTCGGGAAGATCGGATGCAGAGGTACTTAGACAAATTACAAGCGTCTCTACATCGATTTTGAGAATGGACGTTACAGCACATACCTCGGGAACAAAATAGCGAGGCTGATGCCCTTGCAAATTTAGGGTCATCAATTGAAGATGATAAACTTAGCTCGGGGACTGTCGTACAACTTTCAAGATCAGTGATCGAGGAAGGGCACGCAGAGATAAACTCCACAAGTTTATTCTGGGATTGGAGGAATATGTACATTGAATACTTAAAGAACGGGAAGCGCCCATCGGATCCTAAAGAATCAAGGACTCTACGCACTAAATTTGCACGATTCACTTTGGCCAAAGGTGGAACACTATATCGGAGAACGATCGATGGGCCGATAGCAAAATATTTAGGACCAGGAGACACCGATTACGTTCTACGAGAAATCCAGGAGGGCACATGCGGGAATCATTCCGGTGCCGAGTCGTTGGTTTACAAAGTCATCAGAGCAGGATACTATTGGGTCGATATGGAGAAAGATACCAAAGAATTTGTTCGAAAATGTGATAAATGCCAAAGGCATGCGCCGATGATCCACTAACCCGGAGAGCAACTTCGTTCGGTCCTATCCCCGTGGCCATTCATGAAATGGGGGATGGACATCGTTGGTCCTCTGCCATCGCCCCCAGGTAAAGCTAAATTCATTTTATTTATGGCTGACTATTTCTCTATGTGGATTGAAGAACATGCTTTCGATAAAGTCAAAGAAAAAGAAGTTATAGACTTCATCGGGGATCACATCATATGCCGATTTGCAATACCTGCCGAGATAGCATGTGACAATGGAAAGCAATTTATCAGGAGCAAAATAACGAAGTTCCTCGAAGATCACACAATAAAAAGGATATTATCGACGCCGTATCATCCTAATGGGAGCGGACAGGCCGAATCAACAAACAACACCACATTCAGAACCTAAAGAAAAGATTGAATGACGCTAAGGGAAAATGGAGAGAAATTTTTCCCGAATTCCTTTGGGCGTATCGAACGATGTCAAAATCTAGTAAGGGGGCAACACCTTCCTCCCTGGTATATGGGGCCGAAGCTCTGATTCTGGTCGACGCCGGGGAGCCTAGTGTCAGGTTTCGATACACGACGGAAGATTCGAATCATGAGGCTATGAACACAAGCCTCGAACTGTTAGATGTAAAATGGGAGGCCACCCTCGTTAGAATGGTAGCACAAAAGCAACGCATCGAAAGATACTACAACTGAAAAGCCAATCTTCTCCCCTTTCGAATCGGGGACTTAGTTCTGAGAAAATTCACCCTCAATACTAGAGACCCAAACGAAGGGAAACTCGGCCCAAATTGGGAAGGGCCTTATTAGGTCATAGGTGTCATCGGAAAAGGATCTTACAAACTTGGCACAATGGACGGTGAACAATTGCCAAATAATTGGAACATATCACTCCTCAAATGATATTATTGCTAAGGTATGACTTTCTCCCTTTTCATTTGTATTTGATACTAACTTATCACAGGTGTTCGATCGAAGACATCGAGAAGTTCTTCAACACAAAGACCTTAGGTTTTAGAGCACGCGTTGTACTCTTTTTCCCTTAGATCGGTTTTTATCCCAAATCGGTTTTTTTGACTAGGGTTTTAACGAGGCAACAAATATCTGTGCTACTTGGGGAAAATTCAATAGTATCCAAGGTTCTTTATAATCAACCTCGAATACCGGGGGGCATCACCCTCGGATATTATGTTTTCAAGGAAGATGCTTCGTGCCAACAGGGTCTCGATAGAAAATTTTGTAAAGGGCCAAACGATCAAGTGAACCATGCCCATGTAGATTGCCCGAGCCCTAATGACAAAACATGTACGCATGAATGATCTATTGAAAGAAGTACTTTTTCCTTATCAGATGTTCCATGCCTTAGTGGAATTTCTACATTACGACTTCGTACTTACGATATACTACGGAAACCGGCTCAAGAGCCAATCGCAACTAAAGCTCAAGCAATTAACCCCGTACTCGGGGACTGTCGACCGAAAATTGACATGCTCGAATTATTAAACCTCGAAATCTTAAGACCTTAAAAAGGCAATCTTCGATTTTATAGGCCACGGCCACCCCACTCGGGGACTGATACTTCGAACAAATTTGAAGTATAATCGAGAAACAAGCCCAATGGGCAAATAACAAGTTAAAGGTGATAACACAAAGGTTGGGAGATCCAAGAACTTAAAAAAATAAGTTGATGAAATGCGGAAGCAGTAAAGAAATGCAAGCTGATTAAGAAAAACTAGAAAAATAAATTAGATATGTCGAAATTCAAGGAAAAGTCCAAGAACCCCGAGATTATGTTAATCTAAATTTTGACAAGATCCTAATGACAACAATTTGGTTATGAAACCAATTGCCTTCACTAGAGATAAGCTAATCAAGAACTAGATCCGGATCTTTACTTCTAGTTTGAATAACTTACGACAACAACTAGTAAAAGAAACTAGTCGCCTCCGAAGAATATCAAAAGAAACCAAAGATATCACAAGAAAGAAAATTATCTTAATATTTTTATATAGTAGTAAAGAAGGAGCCAGTCAAGACTTCAATAAATGAGAATTATATTCTCTAGAAGCATAGAAGACTATCCAGACTAAGACCAATGTAGTCAACATACACGTAGACCAATGCAAGTCAATATAGATTAAAGGCCAAATCCGGCTAAAAACAAAAAGAAAAAACTATTTTTTGGGCTTATTTGGGCTGCTGAAAATTCCTCTTTTGGGGGCATATTTGGGCCTCATTCCATCTCCTCTTGGACTTTAATTTGGGCCTCCAAATAGTTGTAAGACTTGGCCCAAAGATCCTCCTTGTGTTGGAGCTCTTCTTCTATTATAAGACACTTTTTAATTGCCAATTGAAGCCCATTAAGCTTGTCTTGGAATTTCTTTGTTTGAGACCTTGTCATGGGCCTTCTTGGAGCTTCCAGAGCTTCATCCTTCTCCTTTAATGATGTTGAGCTGCCATGGATGCTATCATTCCCCTCTTCTTAAAGAGAATTCGTCCTTAAATTCGAGCCTGCATCAAACAAGGAAAAATCAGAAACATTGAAGGTAACACTAACTTGATATTCACTAGGAAGGTCAAGTTTGTAAGCATTGTCTCCAATCCTTTCAATGACTTTAAATGGCCCATCTCCTCTTGGATCTAATTTGGATCTTCGTTTGGCAGGAAATCTTTCCTTCCTAAAATGCACCCAAACTAAATCTCCAGGCATAAAAATAACAGATTTTCGCCCCTTATTTCTTCTTAAGGCTATTTGTTCATTCTTCCCTTCAATTGCAAGCCTTGTATGTTCATGAATCTTCTTCATTATTTTAGCCTTATTCCTACCATCAAGATTAACAATGTCATTAGTAGGCAAAGGCGACAAATCAAGGGGAGTGAGGGGATTAAATCCATAAACAACTTCAAAAGGAGACTTACCAGTAGAAGAGTGGATAGTTCAATTATAGGAAAACTCTACCATGGGCAAATGTTCTTCCCAAGAAGTTAATTTTCCTTTTAAAACAACTAAAATCAACATATTCCCTAAGGTCCTATTAACTACTTCAGTTTGCCCATCAGTTTGTGGGTGACAAGATGTAGAAAATAGCAATTTAGTTCCCAACTTCGCCCAAAGAACTCTCCAAAAGTGACTTAAAAATTTAGCATCCTTATCACTAACGATAGTTTTAGGTATGCCATGTAATTTAACCACTTCCTTCACAAATAAATCAGCCACATGTAATGCATCATTAGTCTACAAGCATGGAATAAAACGAGCCATTTTTGAAAATCTATCTACCACCACAAATACACTATCCTTACCATACTTAGTTCTAGGAAGTCCTAACACAAAATCCATAGAAATATTAATCCAAGGAGAAGTAGGGACAGGTAAAGGAGTATAAAGACCATGTGGTAACACTTTTGATTTGGCTTGTTACATTCAAGACATTAAGAGCACACTTTTTCAACATCCTTTCGCATGCTAGGCCAAAAAAAATGTTCAGCCAGTATATCCAAAGTTTTGGGCACTCCAAAGTGTCCCATGAGTCCACCACAATGTGCATCCCTAACAAATAATTCACGAAAAGTGCAATTAGGAATACACAATTTATTTTCCTTAAAAAGGAACCCATCTTGAATATTGAACCTCTCATAAGGACCCAACTTACATTTTGCGAAAGCCTTGCCAAAATTAGAATCATTAGAATAAAGTTCCTTGATTTGATCAAAACCCATCAATTTAGAAGTAAGAGAAGAAACCAAGACATACCTTCTTGAAAGTGCATCAACAACCACATTCTCTTTTCCTTGATTGTAATCAATCACATATGGGAAAGTTTCAATGAATTCAACCCATTTTGCATGGCGACGATTAAGCTTACCTTGGCTTTTCAAATATCTCAAGGATTCATGGTCAGTCTTAACCACAAACTCTCTTGGCCACAAATAATGTTGCCATATAGCTAAAGCCCTTACCAAAGCATATAGCTCTTTGTCATAAGTTGAGTAGTTCAGTGTAGTTCCACTCAGCTTTTCGCTAAAGTATGCAATGGGCTTCGAGTCTTGCATCAAAACAACACCTATTCTTTTTCCAGAGGCATCATATTCAACCTCAAAGATTTAGAAAAATTGGGTAATTGCAAAAGGGGAGCAGAACACAATTTTTCTTCCGACAAGTTAAAAACATCACCTTGTTCTTTTCCCCATGAAAAAACCTTATCCTTCTTAACAACTTCAGTTAAAGGAGCAGCAATGGTGCTAAAATCTCTAACGAATCTCCTATAATAACTAGCAAGCCCATGAAAACTCCTAACTTCAGTTACACTGTTAGGTTTAGCCACTCTTTGATTTCCTTGATTTTCTCTTCATTAACTTCAACTCCCTTAGAACTAACCACAAAACCCATGAATACCACACGATCCACACAAAAAGTACACTTCTTAAGATTAGTAAACAAGTGTTGCTTTCTAAGAACTTCAAAAACTTATTTTAAGTGTTCCACATGCTCATCTAGATTTTTAGAATAAATCAAGATATCATCAAAATAAACCACCACAAATTTCCCATTAAAATCCTTAAAAACATGGTTCATGAATCTCATGAAAGTGCTGGGTGCATTAGTCAAGCCAAAAGACATAACTAACCACTCATAAAGCCCATATTTGGTCTTAAAAGCAGTTTTCTATTCATCTCCAGGATTCATTCGAATCTGATGGTAATCACTTTTTAGATCAATTTTAGAAAAGATTTTAGATCCATGCAATTGATCCAATATGTCATCAAGACGAGGGATAGGATGACGATACTTTACCGTGATCTTGTTGATTGCTCTAAAATCCACGCACATCCTCCATGTTCCATCCTTTTTGGGTGCCAATAGGACGGGAACGGAGCAAGGGCTCATGCTCTCTCTCACAAAATCTTTCTCAAGCAACTCCTCAACTTGCCTTTGAAGCTCTTTTGTCTCTTTTGGATTACTCCTATAAGCAGGCTTATTTGGAATTTGTGCTCCAGGCACAAAGTCAATTTGGTGCTCAATGCCACGTAAACGTGGTAGACCTTTAGGGATATCCTCAGGGAAGATATCATCAAAATCCTGCAAAAGAGAAGAAACACTACTTGGCAAAGAAGAAGTTAGTAACTCAGAATTAATCAAAACTTCTTTGTAATTAAGTAGTATAATGGGCAACCCCTCTTTTCTTGCGTTCAAACACTTTTTGGCTTTTATGTACAAACTCTCTTTTTTCTTTTCCTTTGCCTCTTTCCGCTCACCAAAACTTTCCTTTTTATCACTTAAATCCTCTTTTACCATTTTGCTCAAGTTGTTGCCCTCTCTCTCTCTCTCTTGGCCATCTCTTTTTTTTTCTACCTCTTGGCCTTCTTTCTTTTCTTTTCCCTCAAGCTCATTTTTTCCTCCCCTTTGTTTTCCCTTATATTTCTCAATCTCTTTTGATCCTCAAACACTTGAAAAGGACTTAAAGGTGCAAGAGTATACTTCTTGCCATTAAGCTCAAGAGAATATCTATTCTTTCTTTTCATAACATTCCTATCATATTGCCACGAACGACCTAACAAGATGTGACAAGCTTGCACAGGAACCACATCACAAAGAACATCATCCACATACCTACCAACAATGAAGGAAATCATGCATTATTTGTTGACTTTCAGTTCACCACTATCATTCAACCATTGGAGTCTATAGGGCTTATGGCATTTCATGCATGCAAGCTCTAACATGTTCATCAAGTGTGAACTCACCACATTAGCACAACTACCACTATCAATAATCACAGAACAAGTTTTCCCCTTTATTCCACACCTAGTATGAAATATATTCGCTCTTTGTTCTTCGCTATTGATTCCTAAATTAATAGTCATAATCCTCCTAACTACCCCAACCAAACCATCATTAAAAGGTAACTCTACATCATCTTCACTCACACCTTCCTCTTCTTCATCTTCCTCACTTTTTTCTCCCTCATATTCTCCATCTATAGTCCTCCTAATGTTACACCCCGTAAGTTTAACAATCTTGATATCGTTATATATATTTAATATGATATTTTGAGTGGAACTTATTTTGTTAATAAAAAATGGTTTCAACAATATGATTTTATATAGTTAGTAATATTACTACTTTCTAATATATTTTAAATTATACACCTAATATGAGAAAGTTTATGAGATTTCTTTATGGTAAAGATAGAAACTATTTTCTCACAAGAAAATAAGGTTGTCCTTTTACCATTTTAAGAACTAAGCGTACGAAAATTTATACTCTTTATATGAGATTAGAAAAATTAGAAATTGAGAAAATATATGTATTTTTACATGGATATTTTAATGAAACAATAGTGTATGTATTTATTTTATATGGTACCAAAATGATCATGATAGTAAGTTATATAAAGTGTGTTAAAAATAAGTAGAATTTTAAGTAATTTGAGATAATTTTTAATTTCGTGAGTAATTGGTTAATTATCGGATAACGGGTCATTACCTAGTTAATTAATAAGTTAGAGGATAAAATTAAAGACCCCACCCCACGTGGCAGCCCCTTTTTAATTTGGGATGACTCACTATTAATTTATAACATGTGTCGGATTTTGGGTGACGTTCCTGAGTGAAATTTTTACACATGGATTTGGTGTTTTAACAGTTTAAAGGAAATCAATTTAGGGTAACTATGGGCGGTGCATCTTTATGTGCCCGGCTATAGAGGGACAAACAGTGGCAATTATTTCAATTTAGGGTAACTATGGGCGGTGCATCTTCGTACTGACGTCCTTTTGTCGGGGACGCTGCATTCATGCCTGCAGGTATAGCTAATCAGTTTGACGAGCCTTCATCATAGATGAGATTGGCATCAGTGAAGGATCGGTAAGACTTAATCTCATTTGGAGTGCAGCCGAGTCTATGAGTCATCATGTCAGAGTTTTGCGACAGACTTATGGGTAGGCCGGTACCCTGTCCCATTTGATGTCAATTAATCTTAGAGGCTTTGTAGACAGAGGTTCATTTGTACAGTATGTCTATGTATTCATGTTTTAAGAAAAATGGTTCAGTGATACAGTGTTGCCCACCTATAGTTATACATTACGAGTTGTGGCCATGTTGGCCCATGATAATTACAAAAGGAATGAATGAGTTACAGGGTGGTTCGCTCGGGCCAGTGCGGCATCGGGTCCCAGCCGCGCCTCCCAAGGTTGGGGCGTGACACCTAATTACCCCAACCAAACCATCATTAGGAAGTTCTACATCATCTTCACTTACTCCTCCCTCACTTTTTTCACTCTCATATCCTCCATCTTCTCTCAAAAGAATATTTCTTCTATTTGGACATTCATGCATCATATGGCCTCTTCCATGACATTTCTGACATTGAATGGAACTAGAAGGTTTAGAGGATCTAGAATTGAAAGCTTTACCCCCCTCTTTCTCATCAACTTTACCTTTCCCCTTGTCTTTTTGAGGTCTAGAAATCACTTCTTGTTTTGGCCATGGCTTCTTGGAATTGGTGTTTGGCCGACTTCTCCATGAGCTAGCTTGTTGCTTTCTTTTATTTTGCTTTTATATTTTTACAGCCAAATCTACTAATTCATCTATAGTTACATATCGTTGTATCACTACTACATCAGCTATTTCTCTATTTAAATCATTAAGAAATCTAGCCATAGTGGCCTCTTCTTCTTCCATACAATTATCTTGGATCATAGCCATATCCATAGCTTTAAAGTATTCATCAACAGTCATGGTTCCTTGCTTCAAGGTCTGAAGACGCAGTTGCAGGTTTCTTTGAAACTGGGAAGGCACAAACCTCTTCCTCATGATTCTCTTCATCTCAGTCCAAGTAGCAATGGGTGGTTCTCCATCTTGTTGTCTGTCCCTTGTAATCTTTTTCCACCAAATAGAAGCATAATCAGAAAATTTAACAACAACAAGCTTAACCTTCTTACCTTCAGAGTAGTGGTGACAGTCAAAGATGGCCTCAACTTTCCGCTCCCAGTCAAGGTACAAGTCTGGGTTTCTTGTGCCCTTGAAAGATGGCATCTTCATTTTTATGCTGCTAATATTATCATCTTCTACTCTACCTCGTTGTCCCCTCCTATCTCTTCCCACCCTATCTAGATTTACATCAAGATCATCAACAAAATCATCTATAGGGTTTTCTTGATTTACAATGGGGGCATGGGGTACATTTCTTCTATTAAGAAGCCTAGGATTATTTCGAGGTTGTACATCAGGTTGATTTCCCCTCCTAACGTGCAGCTATTGCCTCACTTTTGTTTCGGCAATACGTATTCCTTATCTCTTGGAATTGCAAGTTCCATCTCTCGAATTGTTGATGCATAGCTTGTAGAGTGAAATCATTTCTTGCTCGGATTTCGGCTTCCTGAAGAGCCCTCAGTTCATCATCACTAGCACCTGTATGAGACATCTTTAAAAAGAAAAAAAATAGTTATCACTCAAACTTTGGCTCTTTCCCTCAATTGTTCTCACCCACTCTTACCTTTTCCTCCTCAATTAACCTCTGGAGAATACCTTGTAGATTTATTATTAAACCCAACTTGTATCAAAGCCCTTAGTAGTAAAATAAGGAATTTTGGGGCACTAAAGAAAGTGAAGAACCAATCCTAGAAAGTGTAGGATTTAGTTGAAACAAAACTCGAATAAGGAAATGATTTTAGAACAAGATCAGAGAGTAAAAATTGATTTTTTCTATCCTTAAGATCTAGGATCCCTCTTCTTGTTTCCTTTCTTGAAGTTGGAAACAATACAATAAATTGATTTCNAATCTCTTTTGATCCTCAAACACTTGAGAATGACTTAAAGGTGCAAGAGTATACTTCTTGCCATTAAGCTCAAGAGAATATTTAATCTTACTTCCATCATGAAAAATATTCCTATTATATTGCCACGAACGACCTAACAAGATGTGACAAGCTTGCATAGGAACCACATCACAAAGAACATCATCCACATACCTACCAACATTGAAGGAAATCATGCATTGTTTGTTGACTTTCAGTTCACCATTATCATTCAACTATTGGAGTCTATAGGGCTTAGGGTGTTTCATGCATGCAAGCTGTAACATGTTCACCAATGTGAACTCACCACATTAGCAATACTACCACTATCAATAATCATAGAACAAGTTTTTCCCTTTATTCCACACCTAGTATGAAATATATTCTCTCTTTGTTCTTCACTATTGATTCCTAAATTAATAGTCATAATCCCCCTAACTACCCCAACCAAACCATCATTGAAAGGTAACTCTACATCATCTTCACTCACACCTTCCTCTTCTTCCTCTTCCTCACTTTTTTCTCCCTCATATTATCCATCTATAGTCCTCCTAATTACCCCGACCAAACAATCATTAGGAAGTTCTACATCATCTTCACTTACTCCTCCCTCTTCTTCCTCACTTTTTTCACTCTCATATTCTCCATCTTCTTTCAAAAGAATATTTCTTCTATTTGGACATTCATGCATCATATGGCCTCTTCCATGACATTTGTGACATTGAATGGAACTAGATGGTTTAGAGGATCTAGAATTGAAAGCTTTACCTCCCTCTTTCTCATCAACTTTACCTTTTCCCTTGTCTTCTTGAGGTCTAGAAATCACTTCTTGTTTTGGCCATGGCTTCTTGGAATTCGTGTTTGGCCGACTTCTCCATGAGCAAGCTTGCTGCCTTTTTTTATTTTGCTTTTCTATTTTTATAGCCAAATCTACTACTTCATCCATAGTTACATATAATTGTATCTCTACTACATCAGCTATTTCTCTATTTAAACAATTAAGAAATTTAGCCATAATGGCCTCTTCTTCTTCCTTTAATTAGCTTGGATCATAGCCATATCCATAGCTTTAAAGTATTCATCAACAGTCATGGTTCCTTGCTTCAAGGTTTGAAGACGCAGTTGCAGGACTCGTTGAAAGTGGGAAGGCACAAACCTCTTCCTCATGACTCTCTTCATCTCGGTCCAAGTAGCAATGGGTGGTTCTCCATCTTGTTGTCTGTCCCTTGTAAGCTTTTTCCACCAAATAAAAGCATAATCAGAAAATTAAATAACAACAAGCTTAACCTTCTTACCTTCAGAGTAGTGGTGACAGTCAAAGATGGCCTCAACTTTCACTCCCAGTCAAGGTACAAGTCTGGGTCTTTTGTGCCCTTGAAAGATGACATCTTCATTTTTATGCTGCTAATATTATCATCTTATACTCTACCTCGTTTTCCCCTCCTATCTCTTCCCACCCTATCTAGATTTACATCAATATCATAAACAAAATTATCTATAGGGTTTTCTTGATTTACAATGGGGGCATGGGGTACATTTCTTCTATTATGAGGCCTAGGATTATTTCGAGGTTGTACATCAGGTTGATTTCCCCTCCTAAGTGTAGCTATTGTCTCATTTTGTTTAGCAATAATATTCCTTATCTCTTGGAATTGCAAGTTCCACCTCTCGAATTGTTAATGCATAGCTTGTAGAGTGAATCGTTTCTTGCTCGGATTTCGGCTTGCTGAAGAGCTATCTGTTCATCATCACTAGCACTTGTATGAGACATCTTTAAAAATAATAATAATAATAATAATAATAATAATAATAATATAATAATAATAATAATAATAATAATAATAATAATAGTTATCACTCAAACTTTGGCTCTTCCCTTAATTGTTCTCACCCACTCTTGCCTTTTCCCCCTCAATTAACCTTTGGGAAATACCTTGTAGATTTATAATTAAACCCAACTCCTATCAAAGCCCTTAGTAGTNTTGTTCAATAGTATTCCTTATCTCTTGGAATTGCAAGTTCCATCTCTCGAATTGTTGATGCATAGCTTGTAGAGTGAAATCATTTCTTGCTCGGATTTCGTCTTCCTGAAGAGCCCTCTGTTCATCATCACTAGCACCTGCATAATAATAATAATAATAATAATTATTATTATTATTATTATTATTATTGTTATTATTATTATTATTATTATTATTATTATTATTATTATTATTATTATTATTATTATCACTCAAACTTTGGTTCTTTCCCTCAATTGTTCTCACCCACTCTTGCCATTTCCCCCTCAATTAACATCGGAAAATACCTTGTGGATTTATATTAAACCCATGTCACGACCAGAAAAAAAAACCAACCCTGTCGTCATGGCGCCTATCGTGGTACTAGGCAAGCCGACACATCCCCAAAACAAAACGAGATTTTCATTTTCAAGAAAATTCCCAAATCTATTCAATATAAAACCTTCATAAGGAGTGTAAAATAAAACAAAAGTGCAGAAAAGAAAGCCCGACATCGGGGTGTCACTAGTCATGAGCATCTACTATAACCGTCTGAAAATATCAAGACTAACATAGTCTGGGAAATATTGAATACAACTAAGGGAAGATAAAGATGGAAGAAAGTAGGGCTGCGATCGCCAGACAGCTACCTTGCTAACTCCAATGGATCTGCAACTGAATAATCAACACCCGCTACCGGGTCCAGAAATACCTGAATCTGCACACAAGGTGCAGGGAGTACCGTGAGTACGCCAACTCAGTAAGTAACAAAAGTAAATAACGGCTGAGAAGCAGTGACGAGCAATAAAACATATCAAGCTCATATCATGAAATCTCAGTAAAATACAACAGACTTTTAAAAGCACAGTTTGGATCAAATCATTTCGTTTAAACTCAGTTTCAGAAAAAAAACATTTGAAGATATTTTTCAAGAGTTCTCAAACAGAGGCTCAGTGCAACAGTGAGCAAAATGATGAAATCATAAACAACCCCTCGGGCAAAACATTACTCATATACAATCCCTCGGGCAAATCTCATAGTCACTCGTATACAGCCCATCGGGCATACCTCACCATCACTCATATACAGCCCCTTGGGCAAACATCACTTATATACAGTCCCTCGGGCAAACATCACTCAGGGTACCCGCACTCACTGGGGGTGTGCAGACTTCGGAGGGGCTCCTTCGGCGCTATAACAAGCCACCTCATGGCATAAATCAATTGGGCTCTTGGCTTCACTCAATCATGAATCAGTAACAACATGCTGCGGCATGCAGCCCGATCCCATAAATATCCTCACAAATCAGGACCTCAGCCTCACGCAGTCATAAACCTCTCAAGCCACTCGGGCTCTCGGTAAAAACAGGGTACTCAACCTAAAATAATATTTTATATGCATCAAAACAGAGTAATAAAGACTAATATAAAATCAATAAGTGTTTCAAGACTGAGTATGGATTTACAACCAAAAACAGTGAGAGGATAGTAAGAAAAGGCCTCTAAGGGTCTAAACAGCACTGGCATAGGGCCCAAATATGGCATTCAACCCAATTTACAGTAATTCTTTCTAAAACACATAATTAACATATTATTTCAACCAAATACACAACATTATAGTTGCTACATGACGGACCAAGTCACAATCCCCAACGATGCACGCCCACATGCCCGTCACCTCAAATAGTAAAACGATACGAAATCTAGGGTTTCATACCTTCAGGACTAGATTTACAGTCGTTACTTACCTCAAACCGGTCAAATCCCTACTCCGCAATGTTTTTGCCCCTCGAACCGGCCTCTAAATGCCTTGAATCTAGTCACAAACAATTCAATACAATCAACACAAGCTAAAGGAATCAATCCCATAAGAAAATGCTAAGCTTTAGGTCAAAAGTCAAAAAGTCAAGTCAAAAGTCGGGCCCCGGGCCCACGTCTCGAAATCTGACAAAAGTCGCAAAATCCGACAACCCATCGATTATAAGACTAACCATACTAGTTTCACTCAAATCCGACCTCGAATAGACTTTCAATTCCCAAAAATTTATTTTATGAAACTCCACCAACTTTCCCCCAAATTCCATCCCAATCACGAATCAAATGATGAATTCAATGATATATTCATGAATATTAGCCAAAACCGAGTTAGAATTACTTACCTAGATGATTTCCTTGAAAAACTCCAAAAAATTTGCCTCAAACCGAGCTCCCAAAGTCCAAGATGTGAAATAAAACCCTAAACCTCGCTTATATAGCCCTCTGAATCTTCACTTCGCGGTCCGCATAAACCTATCGCGGTTGCACACTCCTCACCGCGGTCCACATAATTCTTCCACTGCCGCGAACCCTGAGCCATGCCTACCGCGGTCCGCATAAAATCCACTGTGTCCGCATCCCTTCTTCCGTGGCCGCGAAATACCTCCACGGTCCGCACCAATTTTATGCAGTCCGCACTTCCTACACCAGATACAACTGATACCAGAAACCTACCAACTTTTAAAGCCAAAAATTGATCCGTTAACCACCTAAGGCCCTCGGGACCTCAACCAAACCTACCAACACATCCCATAACATCATTCAAACTTAGTCGAACCTTCGAATCACTCAAAACAAAATCAAAACACCAAGTTACCCTCGGATTCAAGCCTAAGAACATCCAAATTTCCAAATTTCACAAACGACGCCAAAACCTATCAAATCACGTCCAAAGACCCCAAATTTTGCACACACTTGAAAAATGACACTACGAACGTACTCCAACTTCCGGAATTCCATTCCGACCCCGATATCAAATTTTTCACTGCCGGCCAAAATTGCCAAATTTCCAACTTTCGCCAATTCAAGCCTAATTCTACCACGAACCTCAAAATTACATTCCGGATGCGCTCCCAAGTCCAAAATCACCTAACGGAGCTAACCAAACCATTAAAATCCAAATTCGAGATCGTTTACTAAAAAGTCAAACTTGGTCAAACATTTCCAATTTAAAGCTTCAAGCCGAGATCATTCTCCCAAATCAATTTCGAATAACCAGAAAAACCAAAACCGACGATTCACATAAGTCATAATACATCAGACGGAGCTACTCATGCCCTCAAACATCCGTGCGAAGTGCAATTTCTCAAAATGACCGGTCAGGTCGTTACATCCTCCCCCACTTAAACATACGTTCGTCCTAGAACGTGCCCAGAGTTATTCCAAAAGTCATCAAATCGCTGTATAATCTCACTATGCACATACCCGAGGGTGATCCCACATCACCATATCCCATATAGGACCGATAACACAACATGACTGAAATTTCTTCATCCAACCTAACATATAAGCCTTAGAATCCAAATTTCCACCTCCGAAATTTTCTATAAGATCAGAATCTCGCATCCACACACTGTATAAGCCTGAACAAGCTGTATCCAGTCATAGCCATGACCCAAGATGAAATCACATGATATACCACATAACTCTAACACTCACAGCGATGATTTCCAATCACAACAGCTGCCCAACACAACCAACGTTGGTAATAACCTCTTACCAAACAGAGCCTCGCTTTAACACCTTCATATACTGCCAACGATGAAAGAAACACGCAACAACTCATAACCATTCATCAGGTTAACCAGTTGTGGAACTCCCTCTCCTTCGACAAGAACTATGGCCAATTTCTAAGCCGATCAGCGATATTACCCCTTCAAATATACCGCGATCAAATTCGACAGCATCCATTCTAGCTCCAACGACCTCATCTTATCAAATACAAGTTACTCTACTGACATGCCACACCAATACTACCCAGAGCCACAAACCGTGAAATCCATGCACCAATATGCAACAACCAAAACGTGCACAAACATGAAAAATGACTTCAATGAGAGAACCGTCCTGCAAGCTCAACCAGTACCACCACAATGCAATGCTAATAACCCATCACACACCGTAGAACCAAAACGCACAAATCTAACACAAGGATCATACCCCAACATAACTTCGCTATAATGCGCGATCCCAACCAAACACCGGTCCACATGAAATACTTCAAGCCACCTTGCTCAAAATTGATAACCACGTGCAATTTGACATCAAGTACTTAAAGTGCATTACCATAACCACGAAGAAGCGAATAACATAACACCATACAAAAACCTAAAAGAACATAACGAATACGCCATCCACTAGCAATACCCAATACTCTTCCCGCTCAAATTCCGCTACAAGACCCCAATAGAACTGCACCATATGTGCATATAACCAACAAATCATAACTTCTCGTAACATAGTAGGGTAACACTCAGATAAATTTAGAACACGAATAAGCTCAACAACCACTGAATGGAACTTCTCTCAAGAATAGTAGTTCGTAGTCAACAAATCCAACTCGATGCAGAACACACACCCATATTAGGCCTACCAATGAACCCGAAATCAGCTTTGGTCCCTCGCCGATAGAAAAATAACCCTCCAAAAGTTTACCATGATTGAATCATAACACATACTAACCTCTGACTAATCCTTGGCTACATTTTCACAGTCCACAGCCACGAAACAATCTACTCACGAGAACTCTCGGTCTCTAAATCCATAGAACATACGAATTACCATCTCTGATGTCAACTCCACCACCTGAATGCCCACACTTCTCCAATTGCACGGTTAACCCACGAGGATTACCTCTAAAATTCTTCTGTACCACAAAGCAAAATTTGAACTCCAGCATCGGTCAAACAAGAGAGAGCCGCAATACCAATAAAGTATCCCTAACTCAAACACATCTCCCCTTTTCTGAATGTATACTCTCATCAAACCATACCAATTAGTAATATCATTTACCTAGTCATCTGAATTTGCCCATGCTGCCTAAGAATTTATGACCTTCCTTTCAGAACTTAACCGTGACCTTACACATGCAAATCTCAATCCTACACAACATACCGCATATACAATGCCATCCTTATGATAAATGTGAGAACTTCATAATCCACTCCGAGTCACAAGCATCTACGTACTTACTAGCCAAGAACTTGCCATTTGATCCCATCTAGGATAAAATCACTATACATCACATGCTCCTCACGCCAGTAGAAAATATACATCTCTAACCGTGGTAGAAACCATCTAGAACTCTCTGAATCCCATTTGCACAAAACCAACTATCAGGACTGAATCCTTCTAACTTAACCAAGCTACGCAGGTCACCAAAAAAACCCAAGAGCATTGCCATGAAACACATGTAGAAACTCATTACCTCATAAACACCCAAAGAACAGCTCATACCCGTTACCATGTCGATCCAACCTACTACCAGCCGTACTATCTATCCGAGTTCCTCCTGGATTACCTTCAAATTGATACTTCTCCTCGCCATAACACCATAAATCTCTACCCAGACTCACCACACAAGACCCAAGCATAAAACCACACCGCTGTAAGGCTCATAAGCGGTTGAATACTCTCTTAAATATCCCCAACAGTACCACATTCAAAATACTTACCCTGAAAAGACTTCCTGCAAATCTAAAGCCATTACCTTTACCTTTCTGATACTAATATGTAGAATCCATAATGATATAGAAATGTCACAAGTCTTGACACCCTCCAATGTAAACCTCAGTTTCTAGACGAATACACATCCTGAAGATCCCCAATTGTTACATATAAATGTTGAATCCATTAGAACCATTTTCGGGAGTCATCCACTCTACTCAGGTCTCAATTAAACTGATCAAACGAATCGAATAACTTGTGCCCCATTAGTACAGCAACACCTAAGGAAGTAACCCATCCTTCTAAGCAGCCGAGCGATTTCCTATTTCATACACGTTACATCCCTTACAATAACAACTAAATCATCCAATGTTCCTCATATACCCATAAAGCATAACACAACCCTTATCCAAAATTCCCTTTACTCGAGTCATCTTCGATCTCAACCTCTGTAAGCCATAACTAATTCACCAGTATGCCTCAAACTGAAACCAATACAACACATTACCGTGCAATCAAGTAATTAATAACAGACTCCCCCACTTAGCTCAAAGCCATAGATTAAAACACATAATAACTCACGATACCCATACTCTATTACTGTCGTACTGCCATAGTGAGATTCAACTAAATCCTTCATAAGCTCATTCAACACAACCCGTATAATACCTCAAGTCATTTGCAATCTCGCATTCGCCCTCGTAATAGTCAAGGTAACTCTCATATGCGATCCAAACTCAAACCGTAGCACATATAATTCACCGGTAAAAGAGGACTCGCTACAAAACAACATAGGGATCACACGCCCTCAGGACACCCCGTAGGAGATAACCCACTTGCTTTGCCTCAAACTAATATCTCTTTATACTCTTCCACCACCATAAACATCACGCAATCACTTAATCTTCTTGGGTCTGAACTCATATCACGACATGAAATCTACTTCATTCCCCAACTAAACAACATGAAGAGATCCTTCAACACACCCATAACTCAGGGCTATACATCAAATCAAGATGGAAATAAAGCACCAAATAGTTCTTTCTACACCTCAAGCAGACCCTTCTCATCACATTCAAATCATATACACATCTCGCAGTCACATCATACTCATCACGTAGCCATCCCGCCATCACTTCCACTAATAGGGACACTACCGAACATATAAATCCAAAAGCACGTGCTCGCACAATCAACACCTCAGTGCTTAAGCTACAGTCAAAACCCGACCTCAAGTCCTCCAAACTGGCCCAACATCAACACATAGAATCACATCTTGCACCTCAACCAGGGAATCACAAGCCGTCGATGCATAGCTGATATCGAGTGCTCTTGTGCGCATACGAATGCGTGGAAGGAATTCAAAGAGTTACAGTTCAAGCTGAATCAATACCGGACGATAAGAATTCAGAATGTGAAGTTTCCTAAGGGTTCTGCAGCCTCTCGAAGATAAGTACAGACGTCTCGGTACCGATCCGCAAGACTCTACTGAACCTGCTCATGACTCGTGAGACCTATGTAACCTAGGCTCTGATACCAACTTGTCACGACCCAAAAAAAACCAACCCTGTCATGATGGCGCCTATCATGGTACTAGGCAAGCCGACACATCACAAAAACAAAATGAGATTTTCATTTTCAAGAAAATTCCCGAAACTATTTAATATAAAACCTTCATAAGGAGTGTAAAACAAAACAAAAGTGCGAAAAAGAAAGCTCGACATCGGGGTATCACTAGTCATGAGCATCTACCACAACCGTCTGACAATATCAAGACGAACATAGTCTGGGAAATATTGAATACAACTAAGGGAAGATAAAGAGGGAAAAAAGTAGGGCTGCGATCGCCAGGCAGCTACCTTGCTAACTCCGATGGATCTGCAACTGAATAATCAACACCCGCTACCAGGTTCAGAAATACCTGAATCTGCATACAAGGTGCTGGGAGTACCGTGAGTACGCCAACTCTGTAAGTAACCAAAGTAAATAAAGGCTGAGAAGTAGTGACGAGCAATAAAACATATCAAGCTTATATCATGAAATCTCAGTAAAATACAACAGACTTTTAAAAGTAAAGTTTGAATCAAATCATTTTGTCTAAACTCAGTTTCGGAAAAAATCATTTGAAGATATTTTTCAACAGTTCTCAAATAGAGGCTCAGTGCAACAACGAGCAAAACAATGAAATCATATACATCCCCTCGGGCAAAACATTACTCATATACAGCCCCTCAGGCGAACCTCACAGTCACTCGTATACAGCCCCTCGAGCATACCTCATCGTCACTCATATACAGCCCCTCGGGCAAACATCATACAACCCCTCGGGCAAACATCACTCAGGGTACCCGTACTCACTGGGGGTGTGCAGATTTCGGAGGGGCTCCTTCGGCCCAAGCGCTATAACAAGCCACCTCGTGGCATTAATCAATCAGGCTCTCGGCCTCACTCAATCATGAATCAGTAATAACATGCTCTGACTGCAGCCCGTTCCCATAGATATCCTTACAAATCAGGCCCTCGGCCTCACTCAGTCATAAACCTCTCAAGCCACTCGGGCTTTCAGTAAACACAGGGTACTAATCCCAAAATAATATTTGATATGCATCAAAACAGAGTAATAAAGACTGAGTTATAAAATCAATAAGTGTATCAAGACTGAGTATACATTTTCAACCAAAAACAGTGAGAGGATAGTAAGAAAAGGCCCCTAAGGGTCCAAACAGCTCTGGCACAAGGCCCAAATATGGCATTCAGCCCAATTTACAGAAACTCTTTCTAAAACACATAATTAACATATAATTTCAACCAAATACGCAACTTTATAGTTGCTACGGGACGGACCAAGTCACAATCCCCAATGGTGCATGCCCACACGCCCGTCACCTAGCATGCGCGTCTCCTCAAATAGTAAAACGATACAAAATCTGGGGTTTCATACCCTCAGGACTAGATTTACAATCGTTACGTACCTCAAACCGGTCAAATTCCTACTCCACGATGCTCTTGCCCCTCGAACCGGCCTCCAAATGCCTCGAATCTAGTCACAAATAATTTGATACAATCAACACGAGCTAAAGGAATCAATCCCATAAGAAAATGCTAAGCTTTAGGTCAAAAGTCAAAAAGTCAACTCAACAGTCGGGCCCACGTCTCGAAAGCTGATAAAAGTCGCAAAATCCGACAACCCATTCGATTATAAGACTAACCATACTAGTTTCCTCAAATCCGACCTCGAATAGGCTTTCAACTCCCAAAAATTCATTTTATGAAACTCCACCAATTTTCCCCCAAATTCCTTCCCAAATCACGAATCAAATGATGAATTCAATGATATATTCATGAATATTAGCCAAAACCGAGTTAGAATTACTTACCCAGATGATTTCCTGGAAAAACTCCCAAAAATTCACCCCAAACCGAGCTACCAAAGTCCAAGATGTAACGATATAACGAAAGACTTAGGCAAAACCTTAAAAAAGCTCTCTTCTCTCTCCTCAAATGGGAGATCAACAGTGCACGTCGGTGACTGCACTTCTTGGCCTCCACGGCCGGCGGCCAGCCTCCTCCTGAGGTTGGTCCGTCGTCTTCCTCCCCCACTTAGCCATTACCAACCTCTACTAAACCCCACTGTCATAAATATGCCCATGTAAACCCTAGCTTCTCTACTATTGAAACTAGTTAAGTTCCTTCATGGAGAACCAGTTGTGAAGTGGAAGAAACAAGAAGTGAAGCAATCCGTCGTACAACAAGGACTTCAACTTGCTGTTCTTGGGAAATTTTCATATAGGGAGCGTGTTATTGGTGAATTACGTAAAGTGATTCCAATTCAATGTGAGATTAAGGGTCATTGTTCAGTTGGTTTGATTGAAGATAATCATGTGTTGATTACGCTGTCATTATTGGAGGATTATGTTCATCTTCTGTCAAAACCAGCTTTTTATTTAAAGGCTCAATCATACATATGGCAGATGCGTTGTACAAAATGGAATCCATGGTGGTCACGTGATGAAGAGACTCCAATTGCCATAGCTTGGATTAGCTTTTCGGAACTTCCTCCAAACTTCTTTGGTAAGGAATGTGTATTTTCATTAGCTCGTGCAGTTGGTAATCCATTACATGTAGACTTAGCAAAATGGGACTAGACCTAGTTGTGCTAAGGTGAAGGTGGAAGTTAACTTGTTAGGTAAGTTCCCTCATCATATTAAGATTGTGGAAGAAGCTGATGAATCTGGGCCAGAAGAGTTTAAATGGATTAGGATTAAGTATGATTATATGCCAAAATATTGCAAGCCTTGCAAGAAACAAGGGCATAGTGAGGCAGAATGCTCGATAATTCATCTTGAATTACACAAGAGATTTGATGAATATGTTGAGGATCAAGGCAAGGAGAAGACAGTTGTGGTAAGAACTGAAGCAATTGGTACAACTGCAAATTCAACAAAGGTTCTGTCAACTGGAAAGGTGGTTGGTAAGCCTGCTGCCAATCATGCCAAGCAGGAATGGACACAAGCAAGGAAGAACAAATACCAGCGGGATAATAGGGGTCACATTGTTGATAACAAACAAGGTAAGGAAGCTGACAAGGGTAAAGGGAAGGCCAAACTTGAGGAAGCAGCAACCAAGAACAAGTTTAATGCACTAGAGATTGAGGAAGTTCATCAACCTACTCTACAAATTACTGAAGGCAAAGGTGAGGATCATAGCAATGGTAAGAAGAAGGAACATGGGGAAAAGCAATCCAAGGAAAAAGAAGGTAATACCGGAGTGACAAGCCCTAATCCTAAGGCTTCTGGGGATAGGGTTGGGAAGGATGCTAATACTAAACCAGCGGGAGAAGGTAATCAACAAGAACTTAAGGGTGTAAAGAAGGAAGTAGTTGAGAAAGTGTTGGAAGAGCAGCATAATGGGAACTTAGCTTAGGCTAATCCTATTGTTCCTAGTGATCAAAGTTCTGATGAAAAGGCTAATAAGGAATCCACAATCGACTGGGTTCATAGAAGGTTTAGAACTAGCAAAGAGGAGCTAAGGCAACTCAATGTGACTACAAACCAATCATGTCAAGATATTCCGTCTCAAACATTTGCAGATTCTGAGCAGCTTGAGAATCTTGATGAGATAAATTCAACAAAGGTTGTAGGTAGTGATGCAATTGAGGTGGAGGATGATCAACTAGGCACGACAAAGACAATAGGAGACAAAGTGAGGGACATCAGTCCACCTGGCGATAGGCTGGCGACGCCAGGCCTAAAGCCAGTCTCCCCAGGCATTAGGCTGGCAACGCCAGGCCTAAAGCCAGGTATCCCAAGCGTTAGGTTGGCGACGCCAGGCCTGGCGCCAGGGTCACCTGATGAAGCAACGATAGTTAACCCTATCCCTAGTGCAACTGGCAAGATTTTGGCATATGTAGATGGTGTTCTGGTGTATGCATTGGAGTACAAACTTGATGATAATGTGAAGGTTAGGGATGATACAGTAGGGTCAATAGCAATGAAAAGAATGATGAGCGGGCAATTGTTCTAAGAGCATCTGGGGAAATAGAGGAAGTGCCTATGGAATATGGCACTGATCAAATTATGCAGCTGCATCTTAATGTTCCACTGAAGACTCCACTACAACATTTACATGATTTAGTTACACACAATGTGGCACCAATTGATGAAGACTTAATGAGACAAAATCCTATGGAGGATGAGGGAGATGATGAATCAACAGCAGAAAACTTCAAACAGGTGGCTAGGGATGGGGATCTATCACCTACAGCTAGTGCTAAAGGAGGTAAGAAAGTAAAGAATAATCAGAATAAAGGGTCACAACAACCTTCAAGAATTATGCCCAGGAGGACAACTTATCTATCTAAATGATGATCAAAACATTAATATGGAACATAAGGTCTATGAAAACACAACTGGCCTTTCCTAGGATGATCAACATGAATAGGGAGCATAACTTTTGTGTAGTTGCATTGATGGAGCCTTTTCAAAAGAAGAGACTCATTGATAGATATAGAAGAAGGTTGAATATGGAGTCTGCTTATGCAAATATTAATGGGCAAATATGGCTGTTCTTTGATGCAGTGGTGGAATGGGAATCAGTGGAGGATACTGAGCAATAGGTGACTATAAGAGTGTTTCACCATGACCTGGGGCAGCACATGATGATGACATTTGTTTATGCAAAATGTTCAGCAATGGAGAGGTTGGAATTGTGGGATCACTTGTATTACTTAGCAAGTGAATGAAATTACCATGGTTGGTAGGAGGGGATTTCAATGTGATATTGCATGAAGATGAGAAAATAGGAGGACTACCAGTACACCCTCCTGAATATGAGGATTTTGCATTTTGTGTAAACTCTATCTCGATTCTGTTCCCGTTGTGAGGGACTTCCCTAATGTGTTCCCAGCGGACCTGCCGGCATGCCGCCGGACAGGGACATTGATTTTGGTATTGATCTGGTGTCGGGCACTCAGGCCATTTCTATTCCTCCGTATCACATGGCAGCAGCAGAGTTGAAAGAACTAAAGGATCAGCTTCAGGAGCTCCTGGATAAGGGGTTCATTCGTTCGAGTGTGTCACCGTGGGGTGCACCGGTCTTGTTTGTGAAGAAAAAGGATGGCACAATGAGAATGTGCATTGACTATAGGCAATTGAACAAGGTGACAGTGAAGAACAAGTATCCCCTGCCCCGTATTGATGATTTGTTTGACCAGCTCCAGGGGGCGAGAGTATTCTCCAAGATTGACCTCCGTTCAGGCTATCACCAGCTGAAGATTAGAGACTCAGATATTATGAAGATTGCTTTC